>NC_081440.1:10713018-10922329 GCF_007210705.1 Tigriopus californicus | reverse complement strand
CTCTTGGAATTAGACATCTGGGGAGGAAAGAACAAAACTTTTCCTACTTGCTTTGCATTCACACTACTCTCCTTTGATTAAAATGATGTTTGTGCATGAGCTTTTGATGCAAAGTTTAAAAGTCAACGGCAGTTTTGAAGTAACGACTACTTTGCTTCGACTATAATCTCCAAGAGACCTTTTTTCACCGGAACATTAGCGGAGAAAGAGAAACCTCGTTAGTAGTATCATGGACATTGTTTTGAATCATCTGCTTTTGCATTTATCTCATTAGCTGATGCTTTCTTTGAGTTGCTATCATCAATTTGGTTTCTCGAATGGCAAGCATAAGGGCGGTCTTTGTATGAAAAATAGAAGCTCTTTAACTTTTGGGTAATTGCCGGGTGTACCATAACTTCAACAAGATCTACTTGGAGAACAACGGGTCGCAGGTTCAAGTGATATTAAAATAAGATGAGAAGTAGACAATTTAGAACAATCTATCTTTTTAATTATTCCACGTAATCACCGTCTTTATTCATACTTTCATTACTCCGATTCATTCATGGCAAATTTGCGGTTTTGAAGTCATCTTCTGATAGAAGTTTCCTCACTGCCCCATTCCAGACATGGTTGACTGTATCCCCAGTTTTATTCTTCCCAGCAAATTGGGACATCCCACATCCACCCTATAGCCCAGACTTGACCCCCATGCGATTTTTTTTCCCCAAAGGTCAAATCACTCATTACTTGGAAGAATATCACTGGGGACACAGAAAGCCATGTCTAGATTGTGGCAGTATGGAAACTTCTATCAGAAGATGACTTCAAAACCGCATATTTGTTATGGATGAAGCGGATTAATAAATGCATTGATAACGAGGATGATGATGTGGAAAAATGTAAATAGATAAGTTCCGCACCCGCATCCGCATATTTGAGTTATTTCGATATTCTGATTTTAGAATGGGCATACCTCGTATGTATTCTTGAACCTGTAAACGGTGCTCCTGGTGATGCTGAAGTTGGTCACGACGGTCCTTGCGCTGTCGCCAGCCTTGATCCACAAAACTATTTTTCGCAGATTTTTTCCATCATTGTTTTCAAACTCAAGTGGAAACTAAGATCAGTTATTGAAACAAAAGATTTAGCTAGAAATGACAAGAAACCCCTACAATTAAGTCAAACACCTTTCTTAATCACCGAGCTACAAGGTATTAAAGACGTGTCTGAGGACTTATGGCACACCCGGTATTGTGAAATACGGATATGTTAACCTTGACAATATTAAGGAAACAAAATGGCACTTCAATGTCGTTGAAAATGTCTCAATTGTTCAGCAACAGATGGGCCCCATGAGGGGATTTATTGTGCACCTCGGTGCTATCCAGGCAATGTGCCAAGGATGGTAGTCCTCCACTTGTGAGCCCTTTACCCGCCCATTTCAATGACAAGGTCCAGACTTTATTCAGCAAGAACATGGACTTCTAGGACATGCCCATGTGTCCTCTCTACTCCCCTGAAGCCAATCCTTTCAAATTCACTTCTGAGGGCGGGTGAAGGGGAAGGCTAGCTGCCATCCCCATGATAGTTTTTTTGTTTGTTTATTTGTTTGTTTGTTAGGAGTCAGGCAGTAGATTGAGAACTGCGTTCTGATAGATGGTGTCCCAATTAAGATTTATTCCAGCTCCTTAGTCATTATTGCCCCCGTAGATCCAGCAACTTCCATATGATAGATTCCTTCAGGAATCCGAGGAGCTGCTTTAGTGACCATTTGGGCATATGTGGCAGAGTCCGATGTTGCAAACTTGTCCAACGTCTAGTTATTAACCCTGGGCATTCAGCTAATAAATGCCAGGGAGTCTCGTCGTTCTCATTGAACAGTCCAGTATTTTGACCATTGTTTATTGATACCTTTCTTGATTGCTTCTTTGTAGACATTTCATGAGACTGGAAGAAACGGTTCAGGGCCAAGCCGGATTTGTGTAGCCCCTTGTTTCGTCAATTTATCTGCCAATTCGTTGCCTTTCAGCCCATAGTGGGTTTTTACCCATCGAATTGCCACTTTGTTATTCTTGCTAAGTCGGTCTAGTAATTGCCATACTTTGAGCACGCTCCGGGATGTGATCAACTTCCCGTGGCTAGCTTGAATGGCTGAAGCGCTCTCACTTTTAATTATAATTCTTTGATTCCCTTGCCTGAGAAGCCACAAACAGGCCCGCTCAAGAGCAAGAACCTCAGCTTGGAAAACTGTGGCCATTTGGCCCATATATGCTGTGTCTTGATGTAATGTTTTGTTGTTTCGAAAAATGACTAGGCCGAATCCAGCCCTGTCTTTAATTTTTGACCCATCGGTTTAACAGTAGATTACACCCTGTTTTTTCCAATCCATCAAGCCCTTATTGGGTGTCCAACAGGATGGGCCTCACCAAGCCGGTAAAGGCCCACCGGCGTGTTTAGGGATTCGGCCCCCAGTTTTTGCCTATTGCCCTTTTCAGATAATACATTACTTTTTTACAGTTCACAACCTTGATTTGAACATGTTTGTTCCATTTTAGTTTAGAATCAAAAGTTTGACCCAGATACTTTACTTCTTGGGAATAGGGTATTTTCTCTCCATAGATGGAGATCCTTTTGTTTGTAAATTTCCGTTTGTTGGTGAACACAATGGCCGTCGTTTTTGGGGCATTGAAACTCAGGCCAGTGTGAGAGCCTCATTTAATGATTTTTTTTGTATGATCTTGCATTAGATCAACCATAGGAGGCAGGCGTCGTCTGCAAAGGCTACAGTGAGTACTGGGCCTTTGTCAAGTTTTCGTAGAATCGAGTCGAATGGAAGATTCCACGACAGTGGCGAGAGCACACCACCCTGCGGAGTCCCATTGTGAGGAATCCGTCAAACTCTTCTCCCTGAATTTGTGTCGTTGCCATCCTGTTTTGGAGGTAGCATCCATACCATTGCACAATTGTAGGAGGAAAATTCTTTTCCCTCATGCTGTTTGGCATCCTGGATGTCTTAGAACACACCCAGTGTGAATTGTCCTTGAAGTATGCCAGACTCAATTTTGTCACAGACCTCAGAAAGGGCTGAGTCTGTGCTCTTTTGCTTTCGAAAGGCATGCTGCCGTTCATAAAGTGGATTCTCGAGCAAGCAATTGTCCTCCAGTTGCCATAAAATGAGCTTTTCAAGCCCTTTTTTGAGGAAAGAGCTCAGGCTGATTGGTCGAAATGACCTTGGGTTTTGATAATTGTCCTTGCCATGTTTGGGAAGAAAAATTACTTTTGTTTTGCACCATACTTCTTGAACATGGCCAGGGAGCAGGCGCAGCTTGCATACTTTGACGATGTGACTGATTGTGATACCATCTAAATGGTGTAGAACTATTGGTTTGATTCCATCGGGTCCGGACGATTATCGGGATGAGATTCCCTAAAAACGTCTTTGACCTTGGAAGGGGTTATGAAGCTAACCTCGGAGTGATTTGGAATAATTTGGTTGTTCACTTCAAGTGGACGGATATTATAATTTCTGGCGACTTTCTGTGTTTTAGAGCCCGAAAAGTGTGCACTGAACATTTCATTTGCTACTTCATTTCCATGTTTGGTCAGAGTTTTATCAGCTTTTGTAAACATTTCTAATTTTTGAGAGGATTTACCTTCAAGGCATTTTTTAAGATTTGCCATGCTATTATGCCCCTCGATTGAGTTGCAAAACTCTTTCTAGGTTCTTCTTCTGGACGAACGAATCTCCCTTTGAAGAAGCTTACGTTTCATTTTGTAGTCAAATTGATTAGCTTCCTTAGAGATTTGGTATTTCCTTCTTGCAGATCTGCGACATTCTACTCGTAGTTTCCTTATTTCATCTGTCCACCATTTAGGTTGCATCCTATTGTTCATCTTTTTAAGACAACTATAGGACACGCAACGGCAAGAGCGTTAAAAAAAATTTTTTGAAGGCTCAACGCTTCTTGTTTGCTTCTTATAATATTTATCCCATACTTTTATTGGGTGGATTTTCCTGCTTGTAAGCTCTAGAGTCGCGTTCATTTGGACCAGTTGGCATTTTTTGAAGTTACTTGTCTTGATTTCCTGATTAAAGATTTTTTTGTATTTAAATTAAATTCTTTTATGGTCACTAAATTGATCATTTGGGTTCACATACCATTTGGTTAGATCAAGGATCAGGAACCTATTTGTTGTAATAATTTGCAGTGTTGAAGTAATGTCTATGATTGACTTTGCTCGGCTTGAGACAAAGGTGGGTTGATTTCCGACATTCTAAATGCTCAAATCATTTTGGAAAATCCAGTTTTCAATTTTTTCACCCCTGGCATTGGCCGAGTCACAGCCCCAGAGCTCAGAGTGAGCATTTGAGTCTAAGCCAATTATTAGCGGCAGGCCTTGTGCTTCTACATAGGCCGTCAACTTTAACACATTTTCATTTATCACCTCTTTGTCCAAGATATCCAGGTAAGATGACGCAATAATGATGCCTCTGTCTGATGGGTTTTGTTTGATGCAGCAGGTCACCAGGTCCCGACTTGAGAGGTCCAGAATCTGATGGCAAAATATATTTTTTGGCACACCAGTTAGTGCTCGGTGATTGGTTTCTGAAATGTAAGTTGTGTAGTTAGGGATGTCTAACTTCTTTTTTCCCTTAAACGTGTAGGGTTCTTGTAAAATTAAGATTGGCAGATTGGGGCAGTTAGAGAAAAGTCTAGCATTTCCCCATGATAATGTGGGCACCAACATGTCCGTGAACTATGTACACCAGAGCCACTTGCATAGCCTTCAGAAAGCGCCTGGAGGGTTTCATTACAGCGAAAGATTTTACTGAGTGAAAGAATGCCAATCCGGATGCTGAACCGTGCCTGGAATTATGGAGTTCTCAATGCCATGTCCGTGGAAATACACCTTGATAAAGTTACCCACTGCAATTTTCTTAACATTTGCCCTGCACCTGGTAAAGGCTCCAACCGATCCCAATATTATATAAGTAACTAGGTTTGAGCAACAAGGTGACTCTATTTTGGCGAAAGATAAACCAGGGTTACAGTTTGAGGCTAACTCACGGGGTTTCGACCTACCGCTAGCCTAGTAATTGACAATTGACAAAAAGTTAAAGACAAAGACTAGAAGGTTACCAGAAAGGGTTGAGAATGAAAGGTATCTAAGAAGATCCACTAAGCGTTTATACGCCTATATATGATGATGATTGCTGAATGAAGGTTTGTGATTTGTCAAGTTTGGATCGATAACACATTACCACTGTCCTGACCTGAGTTATGAATGTTATAGTTCTCAGTCAAAACAAAGACCCCTAGGCTCATATTTCAGTAAAAAATATTAATTAGATACCCACCAACCAAATCTCTTAAGCTTTTTAATCGACGGAACTAACCGCCTCAGGCTCGCTCGGACTGTTGGGACATTAGAGCGGGAAGCAATTCATTTCATACACTGCCACAATTTTTCTTATTAACTTACATAAAAGGTTCCTTAAAGCCTAAAATGCTGTTTGTGGACTCATTTTTGTTACTTTTAAGTGTCTTATTTTTACAAATGCTTTTCCGAAAACGCAGGAAAGTTTTTTGTCTAACATTATGAGTTGCATTTTGGTTTCATTTCTCTAACGCAAAGATGTAAGCCATACTAAACGCAAGAAGACACGTAAAATGACAACATGGAACAAATTTTGCAAAATTTTAAATTAATAAGTAAAAGTTTCAAGATATTTCATTATTTCAAAATCTTTGAAATCAAAACTGGGGATTACGTACATTCCCTGTAGCGGTCAGAAAAGCCCGTGAAAAAACAAAAAAAAACAAAAAAGCCTCCGTCTCCTAGCTTGGGCTCCCAAGTTAATAAATACCATGCCGGTTTCTGGATCAAATATGGTTACTCTGAGTGCTTTATCTCAGCTATTTGTCAAGGTGAAATGACTTGGGCCTAAAGAAGTAAGTAACAAAAACGGTTCGAGGACAACTCGACCCAGAACAAAAATTAAGCCCAATATAATGGCTTACAAATAGTTCATACTTATGGAGCAAAATTGAAACTGTGATGCAAAACATGTCGAAATTTGCAAGTTTTTAGACAATTCATCAATTGATCTTTAAAAGCAAGTTACGTTTAAATCAATCATGGTGTGAAAATCAAGGTTGGGAATGTTTTAATCAAAATTGATCTTTTATTTAATGCCTTATTGATGCTAACATTTTGGCATGCAAATCAAATATTGACTCATCAAGCTTTAGTTTTATTCCATAATCACGTTCTTTTTTGGTCACAATGTTGTGTTTAATTATTGTACTGGGTCGAGTTGTCCGGTGGGTTGACTTGTCCTGGGTCGAGTTGTCCGGTGGGTCGAGTTGCCCTGGATCGAGTTGCCCTGGGTCAAGTTGCCCTGGATCGAGTTGTCCGCTGGGTCGAGTTATCCTGGAACCGTTTTGATACTAACTTCTATAGGCCCAAGTCATTTCACCTTGAGAAATAGATGAAATCACCATCAAAAACTCGTTCAAGTGTCGCAACCTTGATATCTGCGGATGGAACTAACAAAAGAATACTAGACTAGGGAAGTTTTGGTTCTTCATCTATGGTTTACATTGAGTTCTCTAATTCGCCTAACCTCTCTATGTGTTCAATAAACTTCCTGTTTCCACCGAAACTAGACCATCACGTGCACAGCACGTCTCATAAGTTCATTCCTATTCAACATAGGTTAGAATATTAGGCGTATTGTTATCCTTATGATTAAGGTTCTCAAAATTATACATAAAAAGGACCTCAATATCCAAATAAAGATACGAAAAAACAAGCCCAGGATTCAAATAAAGTTTAAAAATGCTTTATATATGCAAGTCATGCGACCATTGGAATACCGGGCGTTCGGAAAAAATCTTTACACTTAGTTTTTGCTTAATTGTTAAAGGTTGCGCTCTCAAACAGGCAATTCCTAAATATATCCGATAAAATAGAAGCAGAAATGAAGTAAAGAAAAGACAATTCAGCTCTCTAGGTGGAAAATTGTCCAAGGAAATAACTTCAGAACGAGGCAAACGAACTTCGATCTGCGCACTTTTTGATTCTGGAATAACTCCGACAGAGATTTCTGAGCTTTGGCTAAGTTGATGTGGCCGTTCGAACACTTAGCGCCACTCAGCACCTTGCCTCCGTCATGTCCCTGGCCTTTGTGGCTTCTGATGGTTAGACCCCCCCCCTGGTCTGGTTCCCGGTCTGATGCAGGCCCATGGGGAATGACTACATGAAGGCCTTCGTGGAAACTTGTTGCCCAGTGTTCAGGCCAGCTATCCAGATGGGAATGCGGTGATCCAACAATATGGGGCACTAGCACAAGCCTCCAAGGTGGCTCAGAAGTGGTTGGTGGACAACATCCCTTACTGGTCCAAAAACGTGAAGCTGAAGTTAGCTCATGTTGCTCCAATTTTCAAAGGGAGAGAAAAATCGCTCCCCAGTAACCATAGGCTAATTTCTCTGAATACTGTGAAGGTGTTTGAGAAGATCATGAAGTCCAAACTTGTAGAGTCTATCGAAGTCAATGAAGTCATTCCTCCTCGCCAATATGGGTTCCGAGCACATTTTATCACGGTCACCCAACTAATTGAGTATTTAGAGCAGGTCATTGAGGGACTGGAAAGGCATGCGTCAGTTGATATCGTTTATCTTGATTTTGCCAAGGCCTTTGACAAGGCAGATCATGGTCTTTTATTTTAACATCCTCCAATGGATTGAGATCTAAGGCAAGGTTCTCAATTGGTTTAAGAAGCTCATTTGTCGAAGGAAGCAATTGGCTAAGGTCTAGGAATCCCTTAGTGACATACATGATGTCTAGTTTGGTGTTCCTCAAGGCTCCATTTTATGTAGGAGTGTGTAGATGTTGATGCAGTAGGTCAGACTTGTTGTGTTGACACCAACCTAAACTAGCTATTGATTGTTAGAGACTATTATGAGTAATGTTCTCAAACTTACCCAAATAACATTTATGTGCATCCTAGGCCCTTAAGTGCATCTTTTTGCATCCTGAACCTCTATTTGCATCATTTGCATCTTTGGTCTGTTTTCACATTTTCATGCATTTTAGGCTTCTTTTGACTTATTTTGTTAGGGCAGAAAATTTGTATTTTCACTATTTTAATGAGAAATTGGCGCCCTTGACGTATGTCTGCACTTGACAACTTATGGTCCCGCCCACCATCTCTTTCCTAAGGCACATAGATGATTGTAAAACAAAATGGAGATGTTGAATGAGCATATTTTATCAAAAAGAACCTTATAAACAGCAACCCACTGAGCACTTTCAAAGAATGATATTGTCTGAAGTCGATTTCTGATCATAACAGGTAGGTTTCCTAGGGTGTAAAAACTGGTGATCTCCGGGAGATTTTTGAGTTTTCCTGTCAATGCCGTGATCACTGATCACAGTACCCATGCCGAACACCCTGACACCAGCCATCCAAACTTGAAAAAGCTGTTGTATTGACAATACTTATGATTGTTATGGATGTTTAGTCTTTGATTATTGTTCAGATGCTGGTCCATTGGAATCAAACATATTGCTATTAGAATATTTGTGTCCAGCCCTTTAGCCCTGTGCCCTTCAGCTATTGTGTACTGAATCGGAAAGGCGGCTTTTTTGCTTAAAGGACCTTAGCTTGGGCTCCCATATTTAGCAAAAGAGACTAAAGAAGTAAAAATCAAAATGCTTAACCGAATGTCAATACGTGACCCTGCCTTTCTAGGACTCGAACACATGGTTTCTTCAAGATTTGTTCTTGATCTTGGATTGCTCAATGCTCGGCAGTGCCTTTTTTTGCTTAAGTTGAGAACCCTAACTGAGGTCCTTCAAGCTAAATAGCTGATTTCCATGAGAAGCACGAAAATGTCGACCTAGAAGCTCCCGAGTTGAGAACAACGCCTTAAGGAAAAACAAATAAAACTTAATATGATAATTGGCCAAAAATCATCGTTTAAAGTTTCTATGGTTAGCACTGAAAAAAAATATTCTTGTCACATAATCTGCTTTGACTTAACCATTGATGTTAAAGATTTTTCATACTTTTTCCTTTTCATTTCTAAGCCACATCAAAACTGAAATGCACGTTTAAAGAAGTGGCACCTAATTTATACTTTTGACGTGGGACATTGGTTGATATTGTCCCATCAGTTGAAAAACCTTAATGCGGACGCCTTGTACAAGTAGGGACAGACTTGACATTGAATCTGCTTCATAATCATACGCACATTAAGACCGATATTAAGGCATAAAGCACAGTCTTAGATCCTTCGTCGGAGGTGAAAAAAACCTAATATCAGAAATGTCAATATGTACTTGGACCTGCTGATTCTTTTACGGCGAGACTTTTGACGCATAATTCTCACCTCAAAAATAGTGTGGCTCTAATTTCTCCTTTACAGTTTTAGTTGTAATATTAGCCACTCCAGCTGTTTTGAAAGCCAAGAAGAAAGAATAAGTCAAAGCCATCCCCACAATGCGGGAAAAATTAACGTCCATACGGTAAAACCTTTGGAACCAATGTTGAATCAGTGTCTCAAAGCTTGATAGAAAGGTTGAGAGGTAAGACACAAACATCTTGCGCAAAGGCCATCATCGAGTGTGGACATGGTTAAGATACATTTCAGGATATTTAGGAAATGGGAGAAAATAAGATTTCAGAATTGGAAACAGATGTGGAAATTCAGAAAAAGTCAGAAGCAGTTTGAATTAATTTGAGTCGCAATAAGCGAATCTAGACATTATTGGAACCTACAAATGAGAGGCCAAGGAGAGAGAGAGGTGTCTTTGGAGAGGCATAGCAACACTAAGGATAATAATAATCGAATCAGGAAATTGTTTTAAGGTAAATCTTGAACCCGACTAATTCTTCTTGCTTCCTAAACTAGCAGTTGACCTACTGCGTGCTCTTTTTATTGTTAGAAAGACCGCTGATGAGATTTACCCTTTTTACCTCTTTACTTTCCATTTGCAAACTTTCACTAATGTAACATAATTAAATACTTGAATTCGAAGTGGCTTCGAATTCAGATCATGCCACTTTGTGCAGAATTTTTAAATGAATAGACTGTCTCCGAAGCACTTTTATCAAGGATAGAAAATCGGGGCCAATTCTTTGAACATGTCTTTCCTGTTTTCTTCGCACATCACTTTAGTGAAGAAGAACATCGAAGGTATTGATGTTGACCACAAATCTGAAATATGGCTTTGTTCAGCTTGTCCCTGTCCCAAAAGAGATTTTACCGTTGTTATGGTGGTTCATGCCCACATTGAAGGCCCTTTCAGTGGAAAATATTACGACCCCCTGCAGTTCTTTTATCGAGCAAGTTAAAGAACTTCGAGGTCATGAGGAGACATAAGCCTCAATTTTCCTGAGAAAAAGAAGTCTTTCAATCCTCTTTGAGAGACATAAGCCTCAATTTTCCTGAGAAAAAGAAGTCTTTCAATCCTCTTTGAGGGAACTTTCGGTCCTTTTTCCGTAGATCCGAATGTGCACTACGATTGAAGACACATCTTGGCAATGGACATGGTAGAGTTGATGGTACTAGCCATTGCAAGGGTTTAGAAGGTATATGAATGGGTTCAATTTGATCCACGGTCTATTTTGAGGCTTTATTTTGAGGTCTCCGACATCTTCAAAGATCCATTTGAGCTCCTTTTGTTAAGCTTTTATCTTCTAACACCTTTCATTTGTCACCAACTACAGGCCTTTCTTTTCACAAGTAACAAGCCCAAGTGTTGTAGTGTATAACTTGATCTAAAACACGAGAGGAAATCTGGGATACACCTATTTTTTGTAGAGCGTTGTCATGGCATATTACATGAATCACCCTTATTGTGCTAAAAATTGTTGAGATGAGCGACTTATCGAGCTCGCATTCTGTAAACAATGAGGTGTACAAAGCATAACTCTGAATATAATAATTTTATTTCATGCACTTTATTTAGCGTTTCGTCAGATGTTTATGGAAAATCAAACGGTCGGTTCCATGTATTTGGAAACAAATGTGTGGGAGTTTCCCTGACAATTAGCGAAATCGATATCGACTTGAGGTATCCCAAAGAGACACCCAACGATGGATTCGTTTTTCTTACGAATAAACAAATATTTTGCTCCACAAGAAAAGAAAAAGGTCTGTTTCCTACAGATATCACAACAATCGTTTTCCTGGCCATATTACAAGACAGTCGCTTGCCTAGAAAGAAGCTTAGTACTTCATACAGAACGAAAAAAGAAAGGAACAAGTGGAACTATAAATACAATACAGATTCATGGAGTTCAAAAATGACTACGACATGGCACATGAAGACGAAGTGGTAATATTAATTATAATGCTTGTTTTTCTTGTAGGTGTTGTTGTAGTGGTGGTAGTATCAGTAGTAGTAGTAGTAGTAGTAGTAGTAGTAGTAGTAGTAGTAGTAGTAGTAGCAGTAGTAATAGTGGTAGGAGTAATATTGTTAAAAGATGAAGAAGAAGCAAAAAAGAGTGACTTCAATTCTCTTGCAAAGGCTGTTTTGTTCCCTATGGTTTGATTGTTATAATTTACTTGATTGACGCCATCTCGTTGAAGAACGGGGATTTCAAAATTGGCATTGCAAGCTGATCATCAATGAAGGAAGGAATGAATGACCTTAGAAGTTTCATTCCCTACGTGCTAGTTGCACCTGCAATTCTTTGGCATTTCAACTCTGGAGGTGGTTTCCGAGCCTGGTTTCCGCTGAACTTCAAACTGAATAAAGTCAAAGTTCTTTCGTTGGCGCTACATAATTTACGTGCTCAAGCCGCATTTTTAAGTGGGCCAGAAATCTGCGAGAAAGTGGCCCCAATAGGCAATGTTAAAAATCAGAAAGCTCAATGGGAAGATAACGAGGGCGTTGCCATCCACGTGCTCTTGATATCTCTTCATCAGCTGCTCTTGGGACTTCTTGGGCGGAGTGGGCGGTTTCCGGGCTACCATCACGGCTGACTGACCCGCCCCAACGGCCGCTGTCGCTATACAGGAATGACGAGGTTCGAGATCATCCATGGGAGAACAACAAGAATCCTGGAGGAACAAGGGTATTAATCAGATCAATCACGTACAAGAAAGTAGTATCTCAAATGCCACGAAATACTGACTAGATACCTGCGTGTTTTTGGCAATAATTTATTACTATTTACTTTTGAATAATTTTTACGTGTCTTGGAACTGTCTACATTTTCTGTTTGTGGGATTCTTGGGATGCCGTAAAGCAAACAATTAATAGTGCAATGTTAGTTTGTACGAATTGCACACTTTTTAAGTAAGTGCGAAAAAAGATGTGTTGGTCATACTCCAGAACTTTTGATACACCAATTGAGGCAACTTCAGTTAAACCACGATAGCTCGTAAATTGAATCGTAACCTGTCCCATTGTTATGAAACTTTGAAAAAAATCATATTGAAATAAGAAATTATCGTTTCAAGGCAATATTTTAAGGTTTGAAGTATTACAAACGTAAAGTGGCTTAGCTCATGTTCAATCCTCCACATAGTTGTATCCTTGTGAACTGGTATATTGCGTTAACTGTGAAGAAGATTCAGAAATATATCTTTCTGTTGGATGCTCTAAATAACAACACATCTCTTTTTTGAAAGACTTATGAGAGTAGCAATGTTGGTTCAAAGTTTGATTGCGAGATCTTCATCAGTTTGATGAGGTTTTCTTACTCTACAAAACCACATATTAAAAAGCCAAATATCCTACGATTCTTCATCTGCTCCTCTTTTTATTTCTTTTTGTTTCCACTTATCTCAGACTATTTTCAATCTCTAAGCGTTTTATGAGCCTGAAAGTCTGCCATAGATGAACATCTCAAGGTGCCTTAATCAAGGCTGCCAAAACAGATAAATTTGATTCTGGTTTCCCAGGGAATAAAGCGGGTTTTTGAGCCCTCGTGTTGCTTTGCGTTTTTCCCTTGTCACTTCCCTCCCAACTCTCGACTTGTTCTACCCTGCGTTCAATGATTTATCGCCTCGAACAATGTCATAGGCTCACTATCTGTTCATTTGGGTAAAATGGTAAAATCTAGTGGGGGAACTGATAAATCCTGTTTCCCTTGCCATCTGACATTCTTCTTTATCAAGATGAATAACCTCTCTCATTTCACACCATGCCTGTTTGTTGATGTGGCCAAATTACATCGCTTTCCTTCTCTCTCTCAACCCTCTACAAGTCATTTCCAAAACTTGTTCCTACGCTCTCCAAAAACTCAGTTCCCTAGTGTCCTAATGGTGTAACTTAATGGATGGAGTGCCAAGGCAGGTTTGTGTGTAATGCATCGAGGTTTTCCCGCTATGGGTACTGTCAGGCACTCTGTTTAAATCAGAAAATGATTCTGATCCAATTTTGCCACCGAGTTCGAGGTTGAAACCAAAGGTAACCCAGAATTGAGTACGTACTGCTTGGAGTCCATGAGTACGTTACGGTACATGCAGTATATACCTTAGTTTTCAGCTAAATAAGAAAGTGGGAACAAGACCCAGAGCCTGCTCTATCACTTTCGAAACAAAAAATAATAGTTTTTGGAAGCTTCTAGACCACGTGGTTACTGTGACGGAATAGGGTGTGACTTTCAAAGAACTTCACCTTCTCATTCGAACATTGTTGAATAGCGGCTTCTGTTCTTTTATCAAGAATAGCGTTTTAACATTGATTTGACCATTATTTATGGTTTTCCCATGGCTAATCGGACCCCAATATTCAAGTCCTTTCAAGAGGTTTACAATCACTTTCTTATCAACTGTTTCCTTCTTTTCCAAGAATGTTTAAGTGAAAATTGTCCCAAAAAGAAAGAATATGTCTTGAGTGCCAATAAAAAGAGTCACGCTTTAGCATCCAAATGAGTTGTCCGCAGCCACTACAAGTAAAAAAAAAATATCGTTTTTTTTTTTGGTGACGAGCCTCACATATTTCTATTGAAAAGGGAGTAGCATGGGAAAAACTCTTCATGTTTTCTCTTGCCCACAAGCTCTTCTTGGGAACCATAGTGTAACCAATGCTTACTTGGATATCATGCTTGGGCTTTACTTCCCCTCGATGGATCTATTTTGTGTAGTTTCAAAGGGGTAGGATCATGTTTTGGAGCATTCATTAAAGGCGGCTCAGATTGCCCAGAGTTCAAAATTGGTCTTTCTCCCTCATCTGGGAACCAAGGCAGCCTTATAAAAGAGCTAATTGACGATAGTTTGAAAATCAATAGTTTGGTCTGAAATAGCGATTTCCAAAATCTCGTCACATCGTGTTCTAAGGGCCATACTGTCAACGGTAAAAAATATGTCAACTAGGGAACTAATGTACACGTACACTTTGCATAAAAGTAGCAAAACAAACGCTAGGACTCAAAGTTCATCTATGCTATACAAAAACAGAACGTAAGCTCACGGGATGTTAACATAAGAACATAAAAATATGTACAACTGCTAATATCGCACCAAACATTGCACCACCGAACAAGCCAATGAAAGCAAATCAAAAGGACCATATAGTATAAAAGTCAAATATTCCAAGCTCAAACGAGGTTCAAGAAAATATTGGCCGCTAGACAATCCCATTCTAACCCAAATCAATTTCATGAATGGTTTTCGTACCCCAGATAAGGCAAGTTGTTTTTGAGTAACCACTATCATCAACTTTTGCACCGTTGTTCAAAGAAAACTTTGCTTACGATATAGATATTGTTTAGAAAAACACTGGAACGACATTACCCACAAAGAAACTTTGAAGGGTGGAAAGTTTCTTGATTTCCGTTTTTGCATAAAAAATCCTCAAAGGACATTTCGTTCTATGAACGCATAAGTATCAGCGTACATTTGGGAACGAGTCGGACCAGCCCTGATAAGTGCATTTTTTTGGCTTGGTGCAGTGCTTAGTTAAAAAAAAAAAAGAGTGAGAACCATACTATACTGTACATATCTACACATACAAAGCAGTTCATGCATCCTCCTGGTGTCTGTGGTGGTTTCTTCATTGCGTCTGTTCCAGTCTGATGGTCTCGAGAAACATTTGGAACACCCAAATCTCCGCCGGCTGGACCACTTGACACGCTGAAGGAGGCCTGCTTGTTGGCAGAGGCAATGTCGCCGAAAATGGGCGATAATTGCGAGTGAGAGGAAGGTGTCACATTCCAGGCAGGATGAGTTCGTCTACGATGTACATTACTACATAGCTCGCCAACCAGACATGCCTCAGTTGGAGCCACATTCGGCTCGCTATGGCTGTTATGCCCGCCTTCAAGGCCATTGGTCCGCGCCCCAAAGGCCTGCAAAGGCACCCGTTCCCCACTGCAATGATATGGACGGTGGGAATGGCCATGGAAATGATGGTGGTGGTGATGGTGTTGATGTTGGGTGGGTAGCAGACGTTGCTCGTGATCATTGAGTACCCCGCCTCGTAATTGGTTCGGTCCATGGGGTTCGTGGTTGCACAGATCGTCGGGCACGCTTTCACCCATTCGGCCATTGAGTTGAAAGGCGATACCCATCTTTCCACTGATTTGGCTACTTGGTCGTGAGCAAAGATTGATAGGCGTGGCCGGCGCGCCCATTGCATTGCCAGCTCTTTTCCCGGAGGTGGAGGTCGGACTACCATCTTGAATGGAGGAAAGCTCTTCCTCTTTTCGTTGCTGACGACTCAATCGAATCACTTGACGTAAGATAAAGGCATATTCGGCCAAGGCTCCGAACACAAGTAGAATACAGGCCAACAACCAGATCTCCAGGGCAGTCACTTGGCTCGCCACTGGAATTCGAGCTCTGAAAGAAATAAGTTTGTTTTGGGGGGTTGGTCATCATTCAATCAATCTAGGGCTCAGACAAAGATTCTCTTTCATCAACGGAGAAAAACACGTCCTGATATCCTACAAATATTTGCACACATGATGGGCTAAGTATGTCCAACGAGACTACTTCCACGCACAATAGTAAAGCATTTATAATGCCAATAATGAAAAAGACAGGACCGTTAAAGATTCATTAACGGTAAGTTTGGTTCTGAAAGCAAATGGACTGCATGTGGACGAGCTCGTTACGTTTCAGAGAACCTGTTCAAGGTCTTTGGCCTTGATCCGAACAACATACTATGATGATGATGATGATTATCAATTATTGATTTGTACTCGGGGGAGTACATATACGGTATATATAATTTTTTTTATTGATTTACTCTGGGGAAAGGTGATCAACGCTTCCGTCCAAGCAACCGAGTGTGTCTGACTATCGCAATCATTCATTCAGTCCCATTTGACTTGAAAATACCATTCATGGCTAAATTCCGTGTCAATCAATGTCAGGGACGCGTTTGCATTCTGACACATGGATCTCTCTGGGTGGGTGTTTGGAAGTATTCGCGTGACCCAATTGTTATCCAATTCGTGGGGATAACCAAGAAAAGAGGCCAGAAAGATGAGGTGTCCGTTCATAGCTGTCCCTTTTTCTGAATAGAGGGCCTAGGGATGTTGTTACTTACGTTACGTTATTGAACGTATTGATGATAACCAAACAGAGCGTGACGAGGAGAACTATCCGAGCAGGTACAACTTCAGTTGGGATTAGAAACGACACCCAAGACATGACCACGAATATGGCGGTGGGCAAATACACGTTCAAAAGATATGGGGACACACATCGCGAGAGATGTATCTCGAGTCCATATACGGAGTAATTACCTGTAACCAAAGCGGAGAAAGGGTAAGGGATGAGGACTATCGTACTCGTCGTGGATCGAGTCGAGGGTCAAGAGGTTGTCTCGGCCTTTCTAATGGTTAGAGTTAGAGTCAAGGCCAGACATTTGACCTTGTGGCCGTAGCCATGTACGTACTGTACGTCGTGGCACTCTATTCTCGTCAATACCTTTTTGAAAGGCCAAATCGAGTGCTTTGGATGCTAGAGTGGATGATGATTTGGGTACCCGTGGGTGCATTGTTGTTCTCTGAATCCTACTTTCGAGTTAAAAGATTTGTTGATAACTGGAAAATGCCATCCATGATACACAGAATTATGAACAAGATTGAACCACCCCAAAAATTAATCATTGTTAGGTGTATCTAATATATATACCGATTAGCCACGTGATTGCCACTAAAAACAAGCCCTTATCTCATTAACGACAAACCTACTGGGTTTGGTAAGCTATAGTCCTAGAAAAGGGAAAGGGAAGGAAGGGAGTGAAGTACCAGGTATTCATTCATGCCCTTACAGTTATGTCCAGTTAGTTAGTGTCGATAGGACAGTGGTAAGTCCGGTATCCGATTATTTTCTTCGTTTCTGGACGTAATTGTTGTCTCAAAATTTTCTTTAGAGAAAGATCGGGGAGGAGAATCGAACCGGGGACCTCACTCACGTAAGGACAGTGATAACCACTATGCCACCTCTCCTCTAAATATGTTTGCAGTGCTGCTGCACTACGGCAAACTCTCGGTTTCGAATTTCAAACTTAAATTGGCAGAAAAGTGTTTTCCTCAAAAATTGAATTGCCTCAGAACAGATCGTAAAACCTTTGCAAATCCTGTGATGAGAAAGGCTCTTCAGGATTTGCCACGACATTGGCCGAAACTGGGCCGAACAAGACTTGCTTTCGTCGTCAACTTCAGGGAAAATTCAAATGGGGCGTATGGCAAAAGAACATCTCGTTTCTATTTTGATACTGTAAACCGTCTAGATAAATCTAATGAAACCACCGAAATGTTACTCGTACATCTTCCTCACCAAGGGGATGAAGGAGAAGGGTTGGGCACCTTCTGTCATTAGAGCCCCGCCTTTTCAGTGTTTAGCCTTATTTAAAAAAAGGAGGGGAACAGGATGGCTCTTTATTCTGGTAGGGGAAACTTGGTCGGATCCTCTTTAGCGGGGCGATACACTGGCTACTGTTTCTTGAGTCTTCCGAAAAAATCATGAAATCTATCTAGTACGAGTCATTGTTAGGAACCGTGGTGTAATTCTGGGCTTGTTAAATTGTCATGGGAATTGGGAAAGGTCTCTTGTTCGATTCTTTTCCAAGGAAACTAAATCTACAGCCATAAATGGAGAACCAATCTTATATTTGTCTATGACCGTCCTATCATCCTCATGTGGATTCGCTGACTGCGCGTGCCTTAACTCTTAGACCCTTTTCCAGAAACACTCCTATTACAAAATAGAGAAGAACTGAACAAAAGCATTCAAGTGTTTTTTCACAGTGTGGTGTTTCTCCAGTTCTTAAAGGGCTTAGAACATGTTGCAGATGTTTCAAGGTGGGCGCATGTATTGAATTGGACATTCTTGCACTCCAATAAGGTTCATGTTTGACGTTCATTTGTTTCTTTTGTCACTGTACGTACATCCATCAGTGCAATGTTTTACAACGGAGTGAGTGTAACAAAACAAAGTGCCTCCTGCTTTAGCAACTTTTCATCATTATTTATCACAAGCAACGGTGTTACTATTGTTGCTAAAAACAAAGATACCGATCGTTCTCAGCTCGGAAAAAGCTCATATAAAAAATCTGTCAAAAATAAATATACTTCCTTTTTCTTCGTTTATATTGAGTACTACGAGTACGTAAGCGGCACGTTACATGTCACGCTTTTAAATAATTACCATAAATATGTTCTCTTTACCAAAAGGTGTAGATTGAATTTCAAATATATTTTTCAATTCAAAACTCAAAAACATCTTCCAAGTACGTGCATATTAACAAAAAAGCCAAAACTGTACAAATGAAAAGTATTCCTATCGACAACTGATTTTTGCCAAACTTTTTTTTGCAATGAGCCAAAAGTACACAGTACCGACCGTTGGTTCGTGTTCAGGAAACGGTACAGAGGAGGAATGCCAAAGTGAAACTTCAAGCGAACGATACTTTGGGGATAATCTTACGATCAGGATTTCAAAGGAAACAAGTGATTGATACATTTACGTACGTGTACTTCAAAAACAATATGACACACCTTAAAACACATTGCTTTACATTATAAACTCTTCTTTTCTCAATGCTTCTGCATTAGTCATTTAAATTTCAGGTTGACCAAATGTAACTGAAAACTCTATATGGAACAATGGCAACGCCCTCCCTACGAATATTAAAAGATAGCAAATAAAACTATGACGAAGCCCGAGAGAGAAGTGAGGGGAACCTAATAGTTCTATCTTCTTTCATTAAAGCTATGTTTAAGTAATCCTAAGAGTGCTTAAATTTGAGTCAATCAACTTTGTCGGTTTGACTCAAATTTAAGCACTCTTAGGATTACTTAAACATAGCTTTAATGAAAGAAGATAGAACTATTAGGTTCCCCTCACTTCTCTCTCGGGCTTCGTCATAGTTTTATTTGCTATCTTTTAATATTCGTAGGGAGGGCGTTGCCATTGTTCCATATAGAGTTTTCAGTTACATTTGGTCAACCTCAAGATCTTTTAATTTCAACTTCCCAAATTGTATCAGAAGTTATGCATTAATAAAAAGACAAGTAACCATTTTGATTTCTTTTTCATTTAGCGCTCATACGTAGGCATACTATAAAAGTCCCACAAAAAAATATATTAGTGCCATTGATAAGAGCTGTTTACCGTTCGGTTCATGAATTTTCCTTGTCAGGTTTATAGCTTGCTTATAAACTTTTGCGACATAGCCAAACATTTATATTGCTCTTACTAAGTGTTTCTGTTTGATGGCCTAATGGCATGTGGACTAGTCTCCGTCAAAAGGATCGTAAAATGTAATCCTAAATCTTCCGTGCACGAATGTTGGCATTGTTTGGTAAAAGTGTAAGCTTCGCTCCACATAACGTGTAGCAATCTCGTCGCTTACGGAACCATTGTCTGGAAATTACCACATGACCAAAAACAGTCTTCCTTGGATGTGGTCAGTCCTCATGAGCAACCATATAACTATGGGCCGTCTTGTATAAACACTAATTAAACACTAAGAAACGCCAGTGAAAAGTCTGACAACACAACAGATCCCCTTCAGATCATCATTTTGTAGTGCATTTCCCGTATCACTTAAGATACCAACGAAAGTTGTCGAGACTCTGTTGAAAGTACAAATGCTGGCCTACTGACTTAGCCCTTGGGTGACCCACCCACCCATCCATTTACTTACCCACTCATAACGAGCCATTGAGTACAAGAGAATCGCAAGACATAACAAAGTCATTTACTTCTGATGTGTAATCAAATCCAATTGCTTGGGAACGATCACCAAACGTAATTAATTACCACTTGATTGCATTACTTCCACAGACA
Source organism: Tigriopus californicus (assembly GCF_007210705.1). Classification (NCBI taxonomy): domain Eukaryota; kingdom Metazoa; phylum Arthropoda; class Copepoda; order Harpacticoida; family Harpacticidae; genus Tigriopus; species Tigriopus californicus. Next base: position 10,902,076 of record NC_081440.1, on the reverse strand, counting down.
GTTGCATTTCTTTGCCGCAGAGGCAATGATCAGTATCGCACGAGAATGTACTAGTAGATGGACTCTCCGTACATATAATTCACTTTAAGCCGAAAAACAGCCAACTTTTGCCTCTCTCCTTCCAAAAAGAGTCCTTTGGGCTGACGTCGATCGAGCTATGGAAACATATTCTTGATACAAAAAAGTTGCTGTGGATAGACAACACATTTGTGGGTTCAATTGACATATTTTGAGGAGATAGCAAGAAGATATGTCTGGGTCTAAAAGTGGTGAGAATCTTTGCCAGAAATTTGACGTTTTATTTGATAAAACCTTAGGTGAGTTATAAATAACTAATTTGGATTTTTCTAAATGAACTCTTGAGTCTTGCGTGACCATCAAACTACTAAATGATTCATATTTTTGTTAGCTTTCAGTGAAATCTCCCAATATAAATATTAAGCCAAAGTTTCATGTGTGACAGATGTCTAGGATGGTGAAAGAGCGCCATTCAGAAAGCTACCCGTTGCCATGATTTTGGCATGCTTATGGGCGGGTTGCCAATGGGGCACCCCCGCATGGTTTCGTGAGTGCATATTTTGAGATGCGATTTGTACCCAGTTGCACCTACTGCGAGTATCAGATAGTTTCGTCAACGCACATCTTGAAATGCGACTAGGTAAAATTCAGTACTGTCGCATTTCAAAATATGCGTTCACGAAACTACGTGGGGGTGCCCCATTTCAAGTATTGCCATGGCCCTTAGGGTTACGGCAAAGTCAATCAAATCTAAAAGGTTCGAAACAAAACTATTGCGAGAAAGCTTGGCACCAATGGCGTGGTTTTTAAACGCTCTTACCTCTAAGTTAAGGCTTGGACTTTACCAAGAATGAGCATCTGCTCACCCCTTTGGCCAGAGTATCTTTATACCGGTTGACGTCCAAGCGCCTAACTACAAGGTAAGAGCTTTAAAAAACTGGCCTCTGAACTCGTACTACTACAAGACGTGCAAAAGCGGTTGAGGTTGTCCAACTAAGGTTGGGAGAGTGAGGAAAAATCGTCCAGAAGAGTAGTCTTTGGAAAAGGCACAAATTCAACTGACAATGGCCTCAAAGTTCGTTATGATTTGGTCGTCCTATTTCTCCTGTGACAGTTTTAAGCATCGTAGGAACCCAATGCATGTAAAACTTGCCAAATCTAAAGTTCAACTTTACTTGACCCTGATTCAAAAGAAGGAAATATTGAAATGTTCACCTGTAACTGATGTGGCCGATTAAGCACAATCGAGATTTAAAATATATTTTTTCCTATTTACGAATAGGAAATATTCGTACATAATAAAACTTAGAGCTATCCTATACAAAGCAGAATTATTTAAGGATTTCGATTTATGGACTGAAAAGTCTGGAGTGTTATCCTAAACATAAGATAATCATTGCTGAAATAGAAGGTGTGCGTTTTGCCCTAAATTCATTCTACCTTTTCCATTAATGCATCCAAAAACGAGCTATAACAAAACAAAATCGCTTTGTTACTACTTTAACTACTTAGGCTGGATTCTTGGATACGGTCGTCTCCTCTGCTCTCGTTCGTTCTCTTCCTCCTCCAATTTGTTTTTCATTGTTAAGCAGGGTTTGCAAACTAATCCAAAAACAGTCAAATTAGCTATTTATCAACCGCTTCATGCCCTGCTAAATGTAACGTTAAATTTCTGAACAGGATATCAATTTGTTGACACTGTGTACACTAGCTGCCCCTCCTCCCCCTCCCCCTTCCCCACACATTTTGATCCTTTGAGGAGAGTCCAAGATCTGATCGACGGTCGTGAAGTAAGCACTGAAATATTTAGCAACTTTTCCTCCTTTGCTTACTCCGACGACCTTGATGGGCCAGTGAATATTCAATTATCTGAATGTGAGAGGCACAATGCCTAGGTATGGCTTTGCTACATGCCTCGCTCGCTAGAGGTTTGAGGTTGATCATGTAGTCCCTAATCAGAAAATCTCCCTCACTCTCATTTCTGGTTCCATTTGCCGAAGATATGCTGTTGCACAACAACTCTGTCTGTGTTAGGAAAACGATTCCATTCGCTTCTCTGTTTGCTAGACATAAGCGTCTTCCTACATCCCACACAGATGAAGAAATGCTATGTAGCATAAGTTGTCGTTGGCGCTACGGTTCCAAGTCTCGTGATCATCCTACTTACAACAAGCCAAAAGTCGGCATTTTCCACAATACTCCAACTTACTGTTTGATCCTCGGTAGGTCCTAAGAGGTCCACTGATTTCCTTGATCAAAACATTGAATGGAAGGGCTCTTTGGTTGCTGTTATCATAACTGAATTGGCCATCCAGGGTCATCTCCTGGTCATTGTAGCCGACTGAAAGGGAAGAGGGGAAAAGAACGTCATTGCTTGGAATGATCCATACTGTGGAAGGAAATCTGGCGAAGTCTATAGTAATTTCTGAAGGAGGGAAGGGACTGAGAGACATACGAAAAATGTCGTCATATTGTACGCAAACTACTACGATAAATCTCAGATTTGACAAGGGACACCATCTCGTCATTGTATATTACTATGCAACGATACTCTGATATGCCAGAGCTGTCCAATTTCCACAGATCGTAGAGAAGAAAATATATTCTTGATCTGGAACAGGGTTTTAGAACTCTGATCCCGCACAAACGGCTGTCCAAGAGAACCCGATAAAGAAAGAAACCACTAACTGATGATCGGAGCCCTTCAAGCCTCAAATGAGTGATGACCAACACTGGCTCATATCTCTTCCAATTGACTTATTTGGACCTCTAGAAAAGTGTTCCAGGTCGAGGGGTATGGCAATTTATGCCTTCAAAATGAAGCTTGGCAACCCAAAATTGCCTAATTTGGGAAGGCCTGAATTCGTTGTTGGATGGCAATCGCGACTGAGTGTTCCAATTACGTGCTTTCAAAGTTTTGCATCGTGCCCGTAGTCAAGGAGAAGTCCAATGACGCGGATGTTTATTACTAAACTCGACTAGTGGCCATTCCGGAAAAGGGACCACTTCCTCGTCTATTCCAAGATTATTGGATCCTATCTCTCATCCCTCCCGTGTATGAGAAATGAACATGAAGGCTGGAGCATCAACTTGATTTGATTGTCAGCCTCTCAGCCTCACAGCCTCTGATGGTCTATCTAATGCTATGTTCCCTCCAGTTGGGCTGGCTCAAACGAGAGCATTTTTCTTTGCACGGATGAGTGGTGGAGTGCGACACGTGGCCAAATCATTTGGTTGTGTCCTCAACCAGCCACACATGTTGTGTTGAGCTAAGTATGTCTGTATGAAGGTATGCTAATAACAAAGTGATGTGATCCATCACAGTCCGTCTATTATTGTTTCTTTCCGGTGTTTGAGCTTTAAGGGTAACAACCTCAAATGGATGTCGGTGAGCAGCAGGTGCGTTCCAACAAACCAACGGAATCTTCTTCTGCATAATCCTCATCAAAGGAATCAAGGAGGCAGAAAATATGCTTAATCGAGTTCAGTACAGAATAGAAACCCCTCTTTTGAGGAATTTTGGTTTTCTCGTGCGAGTAATAACTTGATTGGGTAATTATGCTCACCCACCTCCCATGGCGAGGAGTTTATCTGCCCATTAGAGCCTCAATGCTAAGGGCTGCAACAACACGTCTGTGTTACAATGAAACCAAGCAGAGAAGAAAATTAACTTCAGGTCATGTTGTTGTGGCAGTTATTTTCTGTTGGCGTATACATTTGTGTCTGATGGTGGTGGCTATATGCCCAGGGACCCTTATGATGATAGATCATTCGGCTTTCCATTGTCGGGCCCTATGGAACAGTATTTGAGAGTCCAACCTCGACTCACCGGTCAGATCTGGGAGGCATTCTCAAAATCTGCATATCAATTCAGGATATGTCCAACCACTAGAATAGACGAGTAGGCTTTTCAATACAATCTGATAAGGCCAATGAGTCAGGACGAGAAAGAGCGGCGAGTGCAGATGAGATTTATCTTACCGAAGGGAACACACCAGTTTCGTGAGTTCGCCCCAGGAAAGGCCAATATGTGAAATATCATCTCGAGTCCGTCCTTTTGTTTGCTCACTGGCAGGCTGCCAAGATGACTTTTGTAAATACAGGAAAGGACTGAATGAACCGCCTATATGCCAAACCAATAACCTTCGCAAGGTAGACAGAGAAGTACATGGGTACAGTGGAACATTTTCCTTTTCCACTCAGTGGGGGCCTCAGAATCCTCTGAAGGATGTTGGCCTACTTCCTTGGATCCCAAAACATGTTATCCGGGTCTTCTTTTCCACCTTGAGTACTCCTGTTTTTCGAGCCAGCTGTGCTGTCTACTGAATGGGCTATAATGGGATGGCTCATCATACCAGGGAGATTGCTCCTCTTGTTAATAATAGATCAGTTTTAAAAGCAGTTAAATATCTCAATCGTATTCAAGGTACCAAGTCAACGACGTATTGAGGTTGTCAAAACAGCTTTCAACCCTGGTAAAGATATTAGAACTTGTGTTGTAATTCTACCCCCAAAACGTTGTTTGAATAAACTTTGAGAAAGTGAAATGGCTTCCAATGGTTCGCTCATTAATTAAGCCGACCACTTCAACTTATATTTGGATGCCGAGGAGGCACTTATGATATTAGATTGGGTTGCAAAGCTGTGAGCAAATGAATGATGATAACAGCAGAAGTTCAATTGGACATTTCAAAATTTAGAAGCTATCAAACCATTTTCCGACTTTTCCATAATGGTTATTGGAGAATTGCAGAACTTAGTAAAGGGTTAACCTCAGCCTGAAAGTAAGCCTCTGGTTCTTTTGGACAAAAATGAAGGCCCTTACAATAGAAAACAACTTCTGCCAGATCAATTATGTAAACTATGTAAACGGATTTCAGAATTTCAAAAATATGTCCTACATTTCATTTAAGTCATACAATTAGAGGAAAAAGGGGATTATAGAAAATTGGCAATTTTCCAAATTAGCAGTTAAGGCAAAACAAGCATCGTCAACCAAAAAAAATGTCAGTTGAACATAATTCCGGCATTAGCTTTCTTCGTCTTCATTGTTGACAACTAAGAGATGTATATCAATTAAGTGTGAGTAGATCTGATCAAATTCAAAAGGGCAGAAGATATAAGTATGCAGTTTTCAGACGAGGTAAAAAGCTCTTCCGAAAGTGCCCCTTAGAGGTATTTCAATTTACAAATGGTTCCGCATTTGAACTATTTCAAAGAAATTGATTTCTCAATTTGATTTCCATTTCGTACCATTTCAATTGACACCATTTTGTCCAATAAGGTTATGTCGCTCTGTTAGTGATTTTTCGATCCGTTCTTGGTTTAATCAGAAAAAAATTTGAAATGCACTTGAACAAATATACTGTGAACACTTACAAAGAGAAAGCTGTTTTCATGATTTCGCTCAAATTGTAACGAAGAGTACACTGCGTAATTGATCTTTTCACACTCGAGTAATGGGACCTAAACCAAGTTTTACCAAACACAAGCCCCTCAAATATACGTATTTGATAATGTGGCCTTTCATTGCCTTGAGAATCACTTTTCTTTTTCAGAGACTGCATGATGGAACAAGAAAAGTTCACTCCCCCTGGTTTACTTCCGTATTACGGCTAGACATCCAAAGAGTCCAGAGGGAAACGTGTTAATGGTTCACATCACTGGGTGGAACACAGCTCCATAACAAACGCGGGTTCAAATGGACACAAACCATCCCAAACAACAGAAAAAAAATAATAACCACACGGATGTACGGTACAGCAGCAAACAACAGAAAAAATAATAACCACAACAACTACTACAATAACGCTTAGAAGTTGAAGCTTTTTCTTCCACTGAAGAAGATCAGCTTTCGGAGAAGCAAAGTCTCAACTTGTTGACAAAGTGATTGAAAAGGATCCTTTTGATTGAATAAGTGTAACCTTGGAATAAACCTCAAAGGCTGATTTCTTATGAAACCTCCATCAATCAGTCTTGGAATGAGGACAATCGATTTCTAGGACATCACTCATCTTATCTGCTTAACTACCGAAACGGGAGGGGCACAATTTCAAAAGACCTTTGTTAAGAAGGCTCTATTGTACGTATATTGTAACATCTTAACGCTCCTGGGGTGTTCAATACGGTGGGATGTTATCAATATTTGATGTCAGATCTATCACAATCTATTCACAAATGTCGATATAACGTAGATATGAAGCAATTAACTTACAGCTCGTCAGTTTCAGATAGCAGACGTGTTCATCCAATGGAAAACGATGGAACTTCATCCCTTTGCAAACGGTCGTCAAGTCACTCCTGGAAGGAGAGGAAAGGGGGAAAGGTCCGATTGAGTTCCTATGTTTTGAGACCCAAGAGACAAACATCATCTCTTGCCAGACATGTCTTTCCCCGAGGGGATCGTCTCTCTGTCATCGATTTCTAGCGACGAGAAATCTAGTAGCATGCCACATTTCGAATCTGTAAGTGCTCTTGAGAGCTAGCTAGATATGTATGTAGATACGAGCTGAAAAAAAAGTCGGGCTTGACTGGAAATCAATTGAAGAATGCCGAACCAAAGAAATCTTGAAACCGGAAGAAAACACCTCAAACCGTAATCTAGGCCAATATTTGGAGAGATATTGAGAGATCGACCTTAATACCACGGATAATACTGAACCAAGATCAAATGACACACTACTGTAAAATGATATCAAATCATTGTAAGGCCACAAGAAAATTTGTATCAATTCTCTTGAAGACGCTCTCTTCAATTGATATCAATTTGTGAAGCTATTCAACATTCACCTTTTCTTCGATAACTTAATAGGGCCCTTGATCACTCACTTTGTTGCCTTTTCATCTAATCATCTTTTTTTTCAGCATGGCCTTCTTTTCATATCAGCTCCCAATAGTGTGTAATTTGAAAGTCAGCTTTTGGTCGCTTAATGCCAACCTGAGCATCATTGCCCTGGGCAAATGAGGAAAAAGATTGATATTTGTCCTCAATTAGACGTTCATTATGCTGTATTGCTTTCCTTCGAGCATCATACAAAGCCAGGAAAAGAACGACGAGGGACCTGAAAAGCTTCACCAACGTGTTCAGATTTTCCTCTGGCCCTTTTTGCTTTAATTATAAACATGATACATAACAGTAAAACATTCGATTTGACTTCGAACCTGACTTTGTAGTAGAGCCTCTTCTTGTGCTTGATCTCGAGAGCTGCCACTTGATTGAGGACTTCCGGTTTATAGAAGCTGACCAAATCATGAATGATGATGTCAGGCGTCCAGAAATGATCCACCATGTCGCCTCGGACGTTGATCTCCCCTTGGGACCAATCTGCAGATTCATTGAGAATCATTCGAGGCTCGGGCCACAACAGCTTGTAAGTGAGGCGAAGGCTGATTTGCTGGAACGAGGAATGTACTACAGTGATTGGAGCAATCTCATTTCAAGTTGAAAAATCCTTATTCCACTATGAACCCGGCAGGCGAATAATGACCTTGCTCTGAAGGAAGCCTTTGCCAGATCATGGATGGATAAATGTTGTGCCAATGGGATACGAGAAAACCCATTATTTCGCCTTGGCACGGTGAAGTGCTCTGCCTACGTACGTCCTGTGACTTTTGTCCTAAGCTACAAATTGTCATTCCACTGGCGTTGCGAGGGATTCTTATTTGGAAAACAAAAGCCCCTCTTGATGCCTTTTCCTGAAGATATGGAGCACCCTAAAGCAGAGATAGATAAGTCTGGGTTCCGGGTTCGCTGGCTCCCGAGGGAATGTGAGACTACAGAAGGTTGGGATGGTCAATACCTGGTACCCACTCGTACATGTTTCCTGATGCATTTGCTAGAGGAGAGAAATGTAATTGGAATTTGATGTGTGCGAGGTAGTGCGGGAGCTTTTTGATACGTACTTGTCTGAGCTATAACTCCTGACGTGCATCAGGCTACCACAAATCATGAAGGGCCACGTGAAGAGAGATTTCTCGAAGCTAGTTTAAACAAGACTTCAAGCTCAAAAGCTTGATATGTGCACAATGTAATTTGTCTTAGCTTTCTATTGCTTTGTAAAGAAGTATTTATTTCATGTTAGAATGGTCAAAACGGATGTCAAAATTTCATGAATGTTAGCACTGATTACAAAATGAAGGTCTTGATCACTCTCGAGCATAAAAACCCACCTTCCTGTTAGTCCTTGAAGCTTCAGAAGTATTTGGGAAGTGTTGCTATCACATTATTAGCTAAACATGTGACCCAAGAAATGAATAAGTAAAAGCACCGTGATGAGATCTTTAGGGAACTTGCGGCGTCTTGTGTTGGTGAGTGAATGAATATTCTCGCTCTTTAGTTCACCAATGTCGTCTTAGATAGACATCACGATCTGAAGGGTAATTACATTTTCCCCGAGCATCCGACCTGAATTTTTAAGGAGGTCTTGGGAATTGTTTTTCGTGTGGAATCGGCCCTTCTACTTACTAACAGATACATTCAGAAAACCTTTCGTGCGAGATCTTGAACAATGTGGAGAAGGCCTCTTGAATTTGTTGAACCAATTGGTTGACCATTCGAATATAGTGTACAGTGCGTGCTAATGCTAAGAAAAAGCCCTTTGGATTGAAATAATGTTTTCGTTATTCGTCATTGATTGTTGGGGCTTTTATTTGAGATGCAGCTATTGAATCAGGATTTGGCTCAACGACATAAATTAATGTTCGTATTACTAGTGTTCTGAAGAGTCATCGGGTTGATACGTAAGGCTCGAGCCATTTCACGATTTTTTCAAAGATTCTGAAACATCATAGATATTGGTAATGATTCGCGTCTTGGCGATTAACCTCATATGACTTGAGTGTTGACCTGTCAACCTCCACCGAAAATTAAGGACTTCTCTAATCTTATTATTTTTGTATTTAGACTCGAGGATCAACATTTCAATCCAAAAATCTTGCGAGTCCTTTTCATATCAATTTTGGTTCGAAAGAGTCATGGCACTCGTAGTAAAAAAGAAACTCGTACGACTCTGGTCACATTTGTAGACCTCACTTACAGTCCTATCAATTAATGACAGACCTTTGCCACCAACATCGTTTTACCTAACGAATGAGTCAATCACATTCTACTCATGTTGCAGTATATAGAGGAACCAAAGCTGTCCTCTACGTTAATAGAAACGAATTAGGTAGCTCTACTTGGATGTAAGACTAACAAATTCAATCTTTGTGGCCGCATGATGTCTCATATCCCCAACATATAACCCTAATCTGGGATCAGGTTTCACATCTTATCTAATGCATATCGAGTAGTCTCGATTTTTCTGTGGTGTTTCTCACAAATCTCATTCCATGTACTGTATGTGGTATACGCATTCCGCATAAAGAAACACTCTAACATTCCGTGTGACAAGGTTCTCGGTCTGCTCGTAAGGTTAGCTGATCAAATCAATGGTTATTTGGTTACTTGTGGAACGGAATAAAATGGGCAGCAGTTCATATTGAGTTGGCTGAACAATTACCAAATCTTCTCACTCGTCGGTTGACCTTCCCCTCCTCGAGAGACCCTTGATCCAAAATGCAGGCCTTCTTCCTACACAATTTGATATTGCACATACATTCGTGGGCCCTGCTCTGCCTGACCCCTTTAAGCCCACATGACGCGGCGTTCTTGATTTATGATCCGTTTCCATTATTGTTTCGAAGCCCCTAATGGTCACTCACCGATCGTTGGTCGTCGATGTTGCTGATCTCGCTGACTGGTAATTTCAAATACACATCAACTGGTCCGGACACTGCAAAGAAATGAGAACACATATCACATATAGAGACCCTCTTAGAGCGCACCACTTGAGTAAATGGAACATCTTCGTCATGAGAGAGACCTCTCTTTATGGGAGGCCATTCATTTCGCGATACGAGGGATCATAAAACGTGCCAGACTTGACTCTGGGCTAAAGCTCATTTGGCCCCAGAGGATCCTAAAGTGCTCTTAACGTGGTCAGTGACCAAAGTAGTAACAATTAGGTGAAATTTATCTTCCAGGATATCTCGCCCAGCGTTAAAACCAGACCTTGGAACTGACCTCTGCGGTGTACAGTGTACAGTGTAAACGGTATACCGCACTCTATAAGCTGAAATGTTTGTGCTTGAAAAGACCTCAGAAGTGATCATTCTGCTTGGATGGATGGATAGATAGATGGGTGAATGGATGAATGGATAGACTGCCTGACAGACATGTGGATTTTGGTCCACAAACCCCGATATTGTATTAGGGCTTTCCGGAAGGCTCAACGTCAAGTGTACTCAATATGGCAGGCCTATGGATGGGCCATGAAATCTTTTATGTCACACTCAAAGTTGACTCGATCATCATTCGTTACAAAACTAAGGAAAGTCTTCTTCATTCGACGAACACGTAAAAATAGCTCCGGGGACAGATCAAAATGTTTGAAGAACGACTAAGTAAGTACACATTGAGCGAGCGCAAGAACTCTTCTTATGAACGTGAGTCTTATATACGTTCATACAGTGTGTATATCTGTATGTATCGCATCGTTCGCTATGATGGGAAATGACTTTCATCTCCTTCCCGTGCAAACTAGTAGATAGATAGGCCGAGAGAGCTCTGGATGAAGGATAGGACAAGACCAAAGACCCCACACATGGCCTGAAGGCTGAGAAGGGAGGGTCCTCCGGGAAATAAGTGTGGCTTGTGCAAATCCTTGACGAGAGCACCATGCTCAACTGGAACGCAATTACGCCACTGAGCGGGTTATGATGGATCATGGAGCACGTTCCCTATTTTGCCAAACGAATATGTCCGAGCAATGGACTTAGACCATTGAGGGTTGACTCGAACACATCAAACGACAAAGGCGGGAAATAGCGCAGATGCAGACAGACAGCTTTGATGTATCTCCATTCACATACCAAACATAGTTCTTGGTCTTGGTAGGCAGATATCAGATGGATTGCGGCATTTCACTGTATTGTTAGTTATCTCATGGAATAACCAAACCGGTGCACTCCTTTAGTTGAACGTCACTCATTTATCTCAATGGATGCCGTAAAAAATGTTATATTTATTCTTTATCTTAGTTGTTACCTCAACTCCAGGCTAGCCGAATCCAAGCGTCTTTGCAGAATTTAAATCATAGCATTAGTGGCTGCTATAACAACTTAGATGGATGAACATTGGTTCATTCCCGAGGGTAAGGTTAAGAATTAATGTTGGTTGTGATAACAGAATATTCCTCAATTGGGACACCCATCATCAGACGGCAGGCCGAGCGAAAGCGCTACCATCGGACGCCGTAGCAAACAAACAAACAAACAAACATACAAAAGCAGAGAAGAGAATTTTCAGCCGATCAAGATTTTCCGGGTGGCTAGTTCCACGCTCCCCAAGATTTTATTTCGTGGACAGCCTGCTCTCACGAGTCCGGATTGGGCAGATCGATTCAGTACGTACATGCATGACACGAACTCTGACTGATGGGGGAAAGAAACAAAATGCGTTTTTCACCCTGCTTTGATATACAAAGAACCCTGGGTGTTGCCAAGGTCAGACGGGATCGTTCATGTCCATTCGAGTTAGTGGAATAAGGCTTGACCGTGAATGTAGAGAGTCTTATATTTTGTACTATGTCATTTAAGACAGGCTTGGACGTGCCTTGTATGAACTCGTCACCGGTGCAAGGGATGGGATTTCACAATAGGTCCTCTCTAATGCTTTGCATGATTATGGAACCAGATTGTAAACGGTGAGTGAGAAGCCGTCAAGTGAAGAGCCCGCCATTTCACGGCCAATTGTCCTCCTTCTTCTCTCTTTTTCTATTTCCGTTGGACTTCATCTTGACATGCTTTATCAATTAGACTTCGGTTCCACGGCTGGCAGTAACAATTTTCTCCATACTTCAACCCAGGGATGGAAATTGAACCATGGCCAGCTAGCTCACAAGCAACCATTTCGAAAAGTTTTGGTAGATGACGTCCTCTCTTGATAAGCAATACCAAGATAATTTTGATTCAGAGTGTATTAAAATTGCTTGCTATCTTTGCCAATTTTAGTGAGGAAAGATGAGGTTGATTAATTGTACAATGGGCTGAATGTCAGATGACGCCACTATGTAAACATTCCTCACATGTATACCACCTACGCAGAGGTGATTGGATATTTGATTCTAATACCCTCAAAAGTTATTAATCCTTCTTTTGCTCTAACATAAAAAAGACAGAATGAGAAACGAGCAACCAAAAGGTTTTTTACCTTGCGCATGGACTTTCAAAATATCAAGCTTAATATAAACATCAATACCGTAACCCTAGATTATTTGGCCTTTTCCCAACACGGTCCAGAACACTAATGGAAATATCCAACTTTTCAAACCCCCAAGAGACTCCTGTCCTTCTGTAGGAACCAAACCCTCCACTTTAGTGTCCCAATACTGCAGAGCATAGCTCCGACTATGAAATCATGCTTGAGTACTTTTGAAATCGAGGACTGAGATCAGAACAGAACGAGTCCCTTTCAGACGTTTTGCCAACCCTGCTCAAAAGACCATTAACTCAGGCCAGGATAATGAGGGGACTTTGTATGGCGGGTCTAGAAGAGAGTCTGGAAATGTGTGAATGAAGACTGATTTGGACTTGCGCACGATGTTCATATCGTTTTTCACCGTCTGTTACTTCAACTGGCTCCGATCGATGACGTGGATTCGAGTTCGAATTTCGAGTTCGGATGGAGTAGCTTTCCTTGCCTGGGAAGCCAGGGTTCTCGTGGTATTCGTCTGTTGGTTAATGGTCAAACCAATTGAGGGCACAACCAACCAAAAATGATCTTTCATTATTTAAAGACCATCAGGTCTTGATATCAACGAGAGCGGGAACATTCTGCTGTTGAGGGTTTCTACCGTATATACTGGCCATTCTCTTGTACTCGTAAAAGGACACATGGACCCGAGGAGTCCAAACAGCAGCACATGAAAGGACTCCAAATAAAGAAAAGGACAAACTCAAGCACATACTTGACATCAACCCACCTTGACCCAAGGTTATGTGTAGAAGTACACACACACACACACGCCCTAGCACAAACTCATTTCATAGGGTATCGGCTTCGATCGATTGATTCTTCTATATCCCTTTGGGTCCAGAGAAAATATTATGATACCCATCTCCTTATACAATATGTGTGTAGGTATGTAGATCTCTTGTACGTTGCATTTTGAATGAGATATGCAGTATGTGAACCCAAATGGGCGTACCGTATACCTACATAGTTCCTCGTCTAGGCTCCTAGACCTGGATTGGCCAAAGCATTCATGTGCATATGATATATCGAACTATCTTGGATGTAGAAAAGTAAGGATACAGTGTGTCCAAGCATCATAAGGACAACGGACTTTCTAGTGCTGCATAAACCTTGCACAATGCACTCAGCTCGATGCCCTTGAGGGTGTAGGGCCTTGCTCAGATCTGTCTCGCTCTCTAGGATCCGACTATTACACGGCGTGTCTACTACGTAGAGCGGCAGCCTCTCACGGCCACTGACTGCTGCCTCGTGCGGGTGTGTGTGCATTTAGTGGAGTGAGCATGGTAAGTACTCACTTGGAGGAGGCACGTCTTTTCTGTAATCTTCGGGAAGGCAAAAGACCTCGGAGACAACGAGGCTCTTCTTGACACAAGCCGTGTAGGCTTCATTGGTACGAGACAAAGACGAAGACGACGACTCGGATTGAGTCTTTGCAATCGACCTGCAAATGGAAAACAGAATGTATGTGTACCTAATAGATTGAAGTCATTGTGGGATGCAAATAAACCGGGCAGTTTAACTTTTGGGTAGTTGTTTTTTTAAGGAATGGTTACAAATTATGAGATGCTTTTCTACTCTGGATGAGACTGCCCGATATCAAAAAGAAAGGAACTACTCGCTTCTGAATTGTCCAATTATGCAATACATAGCTGATCATATTTCCCTTACAAAGAGTCTTGTTTAATAAGAGAAATTGCTAGATAATAGATTTTTGACAATTCATCCGTGGACTGAATTATAAAGAGTTTTTGTACCCTTTTTGGAAGAAAAAAAAAATTACAAGAGAAAAAGAAAGGTGGCTAACCGAAAAACGATTCGATAACAGAAAGGCACTATCCTACGATCAAATACACTTTTCGTCTATACTTTAATTCCATAGGCGAAATAAACATTTATAATCGAATTTTCACAGTGGTGACAGTTGCCTCCGACCCTAAACATTTCAAAAATATATCACCATGCTTGAAGAGCGAGTACTCTAGCTGAGCAGCCAAAATACTTGAAATTGTCTTAGTTTTGTTTTTCACAATATCTCTGCTACTCAGTTTTTTAATTTGGGTCGAATTGGCCAACCCAATTCAAATGCCCGCCTTAAGTCTTGGAATAGCGCCAGTCTAATAAAAGCGCTCAAATTCAAATTTGGTTGCTTTTGTCCCCTAAAGTTTGCTAAAATCTCAACCCTGCAAATGTAGTCTGGGATCAATTCATGACTATCCCGGGCAACGGCAATGTTATGATACTTTCTATAACCACACATAAAAAAGGGCGTGCCCGAGTAAAGTTTCAAAGTATAATTTTCAATGATTTTGTCATGACTGGAACTGAAACCCATCGATTCCTTTACTATCCATGAACCGACGCTATCGACATACTTCAATTTGCCTATTCTGAGCCCATTCAACAAAGTCAGAGGATCCATTCGTTGAACAATACTAAGCATCGTGGTTACGGTTGGTTTCCAATTTTACGACTCTTCATGTAAATTTTGACTGGAAAATGCCTTGGTCTCGTTGAACTAATTTCACTAGATTGCATGTTGATTTGTGAATGAATCCCTTCCAGGGCTTAGATTCATATTTCATGAAAAGCTATGCAATAGCTCAAGGTTTAGAACAAGCAATCATGAAAGGATCAATTCAATTCATTTCCATTTTCCATTTCCTTTGCATTGAGATTTTCGCTCGACGAATCCTGCGCAATTCAGCCAACGGCAAAGAAACAACATTAATAATCGAATGCATTTGACTGCGCACGATGATGGATGGCACCTTGATATCTCAGATCTGTGTAAGTCTTTGCATGGATGGAGACATCGTAAAAATGCTCCGAGTTGCTCGTACATCTAAGATGTGCTCCAAAATGATCCTTGAAATTGATGAAGAAATGAGACTCCAAGAGCTCTTGTCTCGACTCTGGTTACCAATGTCCCGGTGGCGTGTTAGGTTTCCAAGAAATAATAGGTTAGTTCAGCACTGAAGTGGAGGCATTCGTGCACTCGAGGAACTCTAAAGCAATCCCAAAAGAATATGACGAGACTAAACATCTGAAAGTTATTTCCACGAAAAGTACCTCATTGGAAAGTTTTGACAAAATGACACGAGACAGAAGGGCTCAACTGATTTCCAGAACCTTTTGTCAACATTGGGATTGTTTCTTGAAGCGAACACCTAGTCGCATCTCTGCTTCTCGTTCCACGTGGAACGGAGCCCATTTTTCTTATCTAACCCAAGCAAAGCAACTCACCACAAGATGATGAAGATGTGGAACGCTAAGTTGGGCACCATTTTCTTTCGCTTTCAATTAGAGCGCCAAGTCATCACAGATTAAGTTTTCCAATCCTTCGCAAAGAAATGAAACCGCTCTCAAGAGCTTGATATGGACAGGTCATCATGGATCCGTAGACGATGCATCATCCTTCGCTCCTGGCTGACCGTTATTCCAGGTACTGCATTGGACTTGGACTAGATCCACAACAAAGAAGCTGTCTCATCACACTTCACCATGTCCGTTCGTTTAAGTATCCCGAGTCAAGGTAAATCAACGTGTTTACATTCGTGGAGTGACGCTTTGGAACTGTTGCGTTCGTTCCATGTCCTAAGAACGGACCGAGATCGTCTAAACTTTTGCCATCTTCTGGTCTGGAACACGGCCTTCGCCTCATCTCTCGGCCTTTCGTCAACATTCCACGGAGGCGACGAAGCGCCTTCAATCTCAGCGTCGCTCGCCCACGGCCTTCAAACCTTCATGATCTTGCGAGGAAGGCCAGGGAGGACGGTGAAGGGAAATCACGAACATCACTCTTTCCATGTTGGTAAACCTTATCAGACCTTTGCCGACTGTGGGGTTTAAAGACAATAACGAAAAACCAGAGTTTGAACTTCCGTGGTTCTCCAGTCAACAAGCCTTGATTTGTTATTCAAAATCCAGAACTTCATCAAGGTTGGCCTTTGTTTTCGCAGTTCTTCAGGATGTTGATGAGTTGGATGACGAATTCTCATTTCACCCTCTTCACTTTTCCTCAATTCTATCGGTCTGCACTTTTGGGTATGCCTCCCTTATCTTCACAATTCAAAAGTTCCTATTCAGAACATGTACGACGGAAATTAGGATGGTCTCGTTTATCTAAACGCTTCGATTAAAACCACAAATAAAGATGTCTGTTTTGTCCAGTTGGTTTTGGGTATATAGATGTGAAATCTCTCACACGACACTTGGAGCTTGGAATAAATGGAAAAAAACCCTGGTTACAAAATTGGGAGAACAGAAAGCGACAAAAATTGGGGCTCATTACTCGTTTTTCCCTCTCATCAAAGTGCTTTGAAGAATACTCAAAGTTCAACTTCGACACATTAGAGTAGAGTCAAGGAAGTTTCCAAGATTCGTAACTCCCAAAATTGCCCATCAACGTTTTTTGAAGTCTTTTTGATGTGGATCAAATTGGCAAAAATGTAATCTAAATGTAAAACAACTTGTCAAAGGCTCTGAACATCTATTGACTTTACTCGACGATCAAATATGTTTCTTTATAGTTCAAACGTGAAAAAATATTGTCACGTGTTTTAAGGTTATTTGGTGTAGAAACCTTTTAAATCCAACGCCTAATTCAATGTGAGGAGGAAAATTTTCGACCTTTCAACAGAAACTTAAAAAAAAAGTAATAGGTTTGAATGGGCTTTTATGATTATTCCCTGATTAAACTTAAAAGCCTGGGCATTTTGTCTGAAAAAGTGCAAGAAAACAACAACATTGAACGTACATGTTTTGTTCCCATCTTACCTTCAGGCTAGTTATTTCAATGAGACGGAATGTTGCCAAGCAATCAATTGTCATTGACAAAAACCATTAGAAGGATGAGTAATCGATATATTGGCCAAAACATCCTTCAACTCTTTGAAAGCATTTCAAGCATTATTTCATGCTCAAAATAACGAAATGACGATCAGTGTTTTTTTGCCAAAATCTATCCGTTCGTGTAAACATCTATCGATAACTCAAGGAAATACAAAACCTGGCCCATAATCAAAAGCTGAATAGGATTTGTTTGCTGTACTCTTTGAATCGATGATACAGTTTCCTTTGTGATGTCTTATCGTTTCGTTCCCTGAAAGCAGAGACGGTAATTTATTTATCATCTGTGTGTAAGAATGAACCTTTTACTCGGAAAGCAGCCAACTCTTAGCTTTGTGGTTAATATTAGCAGCACGAACATTTCCAAAGAATGAAGTTGAGTTCTGAAAGAGAAATTTTGCCAAACAAGCTTATTTCACTTTGATGTGAGATAATAATAGCCAAACTCAATACGTCTTAAGGATGATTTGATACGAAATGATAATTGCAGCAAGTTATTGAAACGCTTTTAAGAATTTCATATTGTTTATTCCTTAAGGTGAAACTTATGCACGTGCCCGTTGTTGGAGCGATGATATTCAAATTTTAACTTAAATTCTTGTGCATGAATCTTCAAGAAAAGATGGAAGAAAAAGGCCCTCTGACATTTCTGTAGCCATCGAAGTTCCTCTCTCCTCGATTGATTCTCATGTGGATGTGATAAGTGTTTGTGATTTTGCTTTATGTATTTGTATTTTATGTCGAATTTGAACACATTGCTCGTTTGAGATGAATACTTGGATACAGTGTAGCAATTTTGAGGTGATTCTTGTTTATGTATTTGTTTGTCCGAGCCTACACGTGTTCACTGAAAAGGGCAATAAAGCTGGAACGTATGGAGCGCAATTACAGGTTTAGAAACACTGACTTGGATCCCCCTGAACAAGAAAAGTTTGACAAATAGTGCTAATTTCGACCTTAACAAAGCTTGTTTGAAGATATTGAAAATACTGTGACTGCTTTGGCAACTGACCTAGTACTTTGACAGGAGAACATAATTCGAAAGAGGTCAAATGGTTTCCAAAGATGATGAAAGTGATGAAAAGGTGAAGAAGACGTTGAAGTCGGAAGCAAATTCATCAATTATTTACTAAACTTGATCGAGGTCAACCAGACCAGTGCTTGAACAAAATTGTCGTCCACTCGTCGTGACATGCGGTCTGCATAATGGTACAGACGAGAAAGAAACTTGAACATCACTTGAAATGTCGCCAAGCTCACGAATATCGGACATGTCCAATTTTATCATTACGGTATCGTATCAATTTACGAGTACTTCACGCATAGCATGCTCTTAAGTGAATAAATTTTGGAAACCACAATAAAAATCAAGAGTCTCGTCCTGTTTGGTTAAGATCTGTCCTATCAATCTTGATCAGCAAGTCCTAGCATCAAGGGTCATCTATTTTGCCTTGATCGACGCGTATACAAGGAACATGCAGAGGGTGCTCTTTACATACTATTTCGCAAAGGGCATTTTTGCCTACAACGGGAGTTTCTTCAATCACTTCATAGAAGAAATCGCTGAAGTGGACGAACAGAAAAGTTAGAGAAATACCATAAAGACTTTTTCAAGCTGTCCTTGAATGATGTATCTCAATCTCTTTGGCGGAACTGTGGAATACGTTTGATTGATCACATATTAGTAGTCATGCCAATGAAATTAACTTAACTCCACCTCAATGAGCGATTTCAACTTGGCGTCATCAGTTTCAGCCAGTATCGACACCTACCTTCATTTTTAGTCGAAAATTTCCAACTTTTCGTTCATTAGTTTTCAGGAAGCGTTGTGGTAACTAGCCTTCGTGCGATAATGCGCCACGGCCTTTTAATGGTACCAAAGTCAACTTGACATCCTTTATCATAGCCTTTATCGCTTACATATCACTCAAACTAGGACCTCGTGAATAATGTAAAGCGAAATTCGCCACGCCTCCTGAAGGTAAAAAGTATATATGGATCGAGGAGTATTGACCTAATTTGTAACATTGGCGATTGCCGAGCTGTTTATGTATTCACGAACTTCTAGAAATATGGACTTTGAACGAGCCAAATCGGCCTCGTCTTGGTCATAGCGACTCCGAGTCTGTTTTCGAATCAAAGTAATAAAATAGGGAATGCAGATCTCTTCAATTAAAGGTAGGTAATGTCTACATCATTTATTTGTAAAGTAGTTCGTTTCACAGTTATACTGTCAAAAGGGTAAGTAGCTGACCAAGAGCAGGGCGAGAATCTGAATTTTATGTACTGTTTACTGCATGACTGTGGATATATCTCCTGAGTTCCCTAAGCATAGGTTTGGGCTCAAATTTAGGCAAGTTCATCTGTTCAACCAGATCTTGAGGTCGTACATAAGTGCTTATCTGGATTAAAGCGAATGGTTTTGAAAATATGATTTTTTTGCTTCCGTTCGCAGTCCACATCTCTAGAAGTCCGTGGTGTATTGTGCAGGTTGAACACACTATAACAACGCACAATGCTGAACAATCGTCAGTATCAATCGGTTATTACTCAATAGTAATTACAATAAAATATCATTTTTAAGAATAATCTTCGGGAACCATTGCTTTTGACGATACCTATTGTTTTAAGACCTTTCCTCTCGTCCAAACGATCTTGAGAGGTTGGATCTTTCCGTCTGAGAAGATAATACAATTTCGCCTGCTCAGATCTGAACTATTCTGGCCAAGTTAAGGGTTTTCTTCAAATGTTCATCCGTATGTTACAGTACCAAGTTGGGACACAAATTGAGAGTTCTGCCTCAAATCGTCAAAACTCTTCCTCAACGTCAATTTTTCCGCCAAATCTGGCAGTTCCTTCCTCAGATCAGCTCTGTCAGCTCAGTCAGAATCCTGGATTGAATCGGAATATTTGCTCTTTGAGTTGTTGAGGCCTCTGTGCGAGGTGATGCTATAACATGTTGGGAATGTTTGACTTTTTATTCGAAGTCCGACTGTGCATCCTCTTGTTTTCAAGAGGAATGCAAATTCTTGGTCTGGAAAATGGTTTTTGTCCAACCAATCGTGTACCAACCAAACCTTTGTTCAAGTGGAGCCATATCTACGTAGTATTTGGAGAGGATTACTCAAATTAAGGCGAGGGATTGGGAAAATTGGCAATCTTCCTTGGCAATATGAAGGTGGCTTCAATTCAGTAAGTGCTGCCCTTGGGACTAAACCCCTAATGGAAGAGGAGGACTTCCAATTTCCATCAAGTAAATATGACTCTTCGGGAAACCCGATGTCATTAGAGTCATTCTGGTGTAGTCTCAAATAAGTTACTCTTGCCCATGGGAGGTCGAACTTAGAACCGCCTGGTGGGTGAAACAAATTATTTAATCTCAATTACAATAGGAAAAACCCAGCTCAAAAATCATGCAAGCACATAAGCAACGCTTATAATCGAAATTGAGGTCAGAGGATGGTTTTTTTTTAATTTTTGTCAGAAAAATCGATACTGTTAAGTACTACCTGTTGAGACAATATGAGTGCCACCTCAATCAACGCATGAAATTGGCTCAGAAAGCGTGACGAAAATAAAACTTCCCCTTCCGCCGAATTGGGCGTAACATGTCATAGACATAAAGGATGGGAGAAGTTTTGAAACACATAAACATATTTTTCCCATAATACATACTTTCTGCGATCCACTTGCCTTCGCAAGGTAAGCAAAGTACAAGCTTGGAAATTTAATTAGTACTTGCATGTTGCTGAACATTGAACCTTAAGATGAATTAAAGATAAATAGTTTCTCATTTTAATCACATGAATACCATTTACATCCCATGAACATGGATATATTTTGGCTTTTAAAAGCACATAATTTCCTACCCCTTAATAATCACACGCAACTTTTCCTGTGCAAATATGCTTTCACTGATATCTACCAGAGGATTCTTTTAAGTTTTCTCCAAAACCTTATCTGGTTTCCTTTGTCCAATAATTGAAATTGGCCCTCAATTGGCATGTACAGTATCTCTGACCGGTGAGTGACTTCAGATCCAAAGCCTTACCACATGGCATGGTTGCGAATGAACTCATGTCAAACCTAGTTCGCACTACAAACAACAGTTGGTTGCCACGGGAAACTAACGAACCGAACGCCAAGACAACCAAACCAGTCTTACTTCCCATCTCATCTCACTGATAATGACACATTCACATCATCTTTTATCTAAAGTCTACCNTTAATCACATGAATACCATTTACATCCCATGAACATGGATATATTTTGGCTTTTAAAAGCACATAATTTCCTACCCCTTAATAATCACATGCAACTTTTCCTGTGCAAATATGCTTTCACCGATATCTACCAGAGGATTCTTTTAAGTTTTCATGTCGTCCGAACCGAACGCCAAGACAACCAAACCAGTCTTACTTCCCATCTCATCTCACTGATAATGACACATTCACATCATCTTTTATCTAAAGTCTACCACGCGCGGACTTGGTGCAGTCTTGTGTTGTGGTCGGACGACATGAGATACGTAATTCCCATAGAGCACTCTTATGCGAGCCATGTCAACTGCGGGGGTGATGCACCTCGTGCCCGACACGAAACACGCTAAGCGACCTGAACTATCAATGGGAAAAATCAAATTCACCAACAAGTTGAATAAACGTTTGCGCGTGGGGTTTGTGCTCCTTTGAACTCGGGATTTTGCCACGCCGTAGTATGATGTGGACTACGAACAAAATACAATATCTCGCATTGCAGGCCTTCTCCTACTACTACTACGTGCATGCATCACCTACCAACCAACGGTTAGTTCGTTAGGGTTGTGATTTTTTTCCCCACAGTAGTGAGTTTAACGCGGAAATAGCAGCATCTCGACCCTCGTTTTCCGTGGTTCTTAACTTGATCAGGCCTCACTCATAAACAGAGAGATGTGTTGATGCTGTGCCACTGCGACCGGATCCCCTCTTGATTTTCTTCAACTGTTAACTTTTCCGATCTCGGGAATTCAAGATCTGTGAGAATTATTATTCGTTGGAACACGCGGCCTACCAAGATGGCTGAATGTTCCAGGGGCCCCGGACGGATGTTCCATCGATCATGCTCCCGTGGGAGTGGATGGATAGGATTGTTTGTCTTGATTTTAATCGTGGATGAGCCTGTCTACGTGAGTGCTTTCTTTAACTTTGCTCCAACTGTGACCAAGGAGTCGGCGGCCTTGGACGGGGCAATCAGAGGAACAAGTTCTTCGTCAACTTTGTTCCCATCGGCGACCACGACGACACCGACGACGCCGACGACGCCCACCACCCTGAGACTCACCCTTGAAGATGCTGTGGTCAACAATCGAGATGGAGTGGAGGCTCTGCCTAATCCCGAAGCTCACCGAAATTTCCCCTCAAGTTCATTCAGCCGAGAGGAATCGAGATTGGACAAAGTCGAACGTGAGTACGACCAACAAACTTCGATTTCGATTTGACTTGCCATCCATTTAAGAGAAGACACATACATTACAGAAGAAAGAGCCAAGAACGAGGATTATGTTTCGTTGTTCGTTGCCGCTTGCTCTAAACTTTCCCGTCAGCTTGACAAACCTTCATACGTATTTTGCCCGGTTGAGAGCAAATGAGCCGAGAACTTTGTCAACTTGGAGGGAGACGCGGAGACGTACTACGTCCATAGTTGGGAAAATTAAGAACAAGCCCATTCGTTCGCTTTGGGTAAAAGTCTTGAAAACCCTCCAAGCTAGGTCTAGTCCACCCTTAACTTGGAAATACATGAACAGGCATACTGGTACAAACAAGTTTTTGTCAATCATAAAAGTCACAAGCAGAGCTAAAAAAAAACAATGTTCCATGTGCATTTCCTGTCGCTGGCAAAAAGAGAAAGCTTTCGTCCATTTTCATTTCTTTTTCACAGCCGGGATGGAGGCGCTTTTTCGTCCGTTATGATATATCATTTGTTAGATTGTCCCATTTGATGTGGAATTACTCTACTGGACGGTTATTCCAGCCATTCACAGATGTTTCCTGCAGTTTACGACTGTTTTGGTTTGATCTGGTTTTTTTTGAAAACTCCAATGTGAATGCACATGTTTTTAATACACTGAATTCAAAATGGGTGCCTCGGTTCGTTACCAAGGGGTGAATAACCTCGAGTCATATCTAATTAAAAATGGGTCATCATCCTCACTGACATAACCATGTGCTCCATCATCGCTCAAGAGCTACTTGTAGAGAATTGAAGCCGTAAAAATAGCTCGCTTTGCTCAAGTTATCTGACGTGTTCTAGTATGTACGTAGTAGTCTTGAACCAACTAAAACAACAACACAATCGGCGGGCTTTAAGTAAACTCGAGTTGTTGAAGGTTAACACACGCTTTAAAAGACTCCGTTTTAGGCGCTAAAATATTCATAACAGCTGGTCAAAATATGGAGAAAAGAAAATCGCTCTATTACCTGAAACATGCTTAAGAGATGTTCAAAATGTGCAGATAAAAAGGCTCTAAATCCTTCAAAAGATCTTAGATATGAGCCATATTCGTTAACAAAGTTGGCCATCCTATCTTCGGATTTTTCCAATATACAATGCTATAATTTAATGTCAGATGGTTCTTTGTCTGTGCTTGTGGTTAGCACCAAAAAATCTTGTTAAAAAAGGCGAGCGAGGAGAATCAAACCCAGGACCTCTCTTTTGTTAAGAATCTGCCCTACCGAAAAAACGTGATCTCCTCTATCTCTCGATGGGCATATAGCCGTTAGTAAGTGAGGTTGAAGTGCTCTAAGTCCCGAGGAGCCAATTTTGAATGACCTCTAACGCGAGACATCTCGTAACACCAATACCCGAAATAAGATCAAACTCAATCCAATCCATCAAACTAGAGTTTGTGAGGCCCTCAATCGGTTCTGTCCTGTATTGCCGTGAAGGCCTTGAAACCCATCTTCAGCTATGAGTCAGTCGCCTTTCCCCAATCCCACGAAACTACCCTGAATAGAGCCAATGCCAGAGAATGAAACTTGTCTGAAATGAAGGAAACGAAAGAAGAGTGGGAGAGGAAAAGTTTGCTTTAAAGAAACCAGAAGAAGCAGGACTGCTTGACATTGCGACACTTTTCCCCAAAGGCCAAGAAGAATGGATGGGTGACTTAGGGCGACGACCTTCGTTCGACCATAGACAGACAGTTTTACCGTCCATCTCAAGCTCGCCTGGCTGACTTGGGTGGTGTAGTGTGTGAATGACACCTAACAGGTTAGCGGGTTAGCGACAGCCCAGAACAACCGATGGAAAAATGTCGGTCGGCTCCATGGACAAAGGGACTTGAAATGAAGAAACTTTTCTCACCGTTTGAAAACGGATCTCCTCTCGACGTCGTGGTCGTTCCTCTGTTGGCCGTCCTGCCTGTCACTCGTCATCTTCTGTTTCAAGGCCTTGGTCCAATGTGTTCCAAGCTACTACTAACTTTCTTCAGACCTATTATGGTGCACTGTCATATGTACGGCCTTGCCAATCCCAATCCAATCACTAGGACAGATGTTAACCTTGGTTCAACCTTGGTAGGCTGGGTGGGAAACTTCTTACAATTCATCAAGTTTGGCAATACATAATGAAGGATGCTCAATGCAACTTGGAACGTTAACGCTCCACTCCCTTCGGCTTAGAAATCAATGCCAAACACTATCAATGACGGGCAAAGATTGGCACTCCGCCATTTCTCGGTGGCCTTTTCGTCACGGGAGGTCGCTTTCATTCAAATAGACCAATGACAAAAGTTATGATGGAAAGCCTTGCGTTACGGGGCCCAATCAAATGTCTCCTTATCAAACAGAGTCTAGACTTTGAATTTTTGAAATTTAAGATGAAACTTAATTGAAAAAGAGGGAGAGGATTCTGGTCGTAAGACTTCCAAGATATCCAACATGGTTGACTGGCATTCCGAGCTTCCGCCATAATACATTAACTGGAGAAAAGAAGTCATTTCTGTTTCAGCGGTCTTCTTCGAAATCTAGGTTGAGCTTCAGATTGAAATATTACATCTTATCTGTAACTTGGCAAGACAAGAAATGTCTCAAATCATCAAAATAGTCACGTTGAATTGAAGGTCACAGAGACGAGACGAACAAGGAAAGGCAACGTGCTAAAATTATGAAACAACTATTGACGATTGCTACTTGTCTTGAGAATATGCAGAGAACAATCCGAACGAAAATCCCATTGCTTCAGGCATAAAAACATGAGAAATGATAAAAAGAATTCAGCCTTTGTTGTTTTCCGGGTCTATGAAAAAAACAACGAAGATTTTGTTGCCCTAATAATAAAACTATAAAGATCTTATTGCCTTAATAAAGAACAAAATAAGCAAACTCTTTCTTCCGTTTCGGCTCCCTTTATCTTTGACATGCAAGTAAATTCTTGTAGAAAATGCTCTGAAGTGTTTATGGCAAGGAGGTAAAACCGGTAAAACCCACAGAAAGGAAGATTCCTCAGGTTTGATTTAGAAAAAAAAGTATTGGTAAATATGGGAATATTTCCACTATGTACAGTGCACACAGTACCTAAAACTTGAAGGCTTTATCAAGGGCCTTACACTTTACTAAAAAGTTGCCAAATCTGGACGAAATTGCCATTTCATTGTACCGGTCTAATCCATTTGATTCTACTTTCCAGTTCGTTCGAACCTTTGAGAAAGTTTTAAGGCTGCAACTCTTACGTCAAGAATGATAGCCGCCTCTTTAAGTGAATGCATCTAAAATTTGGGTAGTTTTTTGACTTGATGTCTTGTCGAATCATGACGATGAAAATGATGTTAGTGCCCATTGACTATTCAGTTTGTAGATCAAAAGCAATGATGTCATTCTTTGATTTAAGGTGTTTCTCTACGGTCAAGTACGTCCAATCAAGGTCTTGGTCTAATATATGGCACCTAGAAATTGCAAGTCACGGCCGCTTGTCAGTTTCGGATTCTTTTGGCCAATGAACATCTATCTTAACTTGAAGCAAGTGTATTTATTACCCCCAAGACTCAAAGCCGTTGTTGTTGCATTTTATTCCAGTCCCGCCCTCAAGGAGCGATGCGTCCTCATGTTTCACGAACTTTGTGTCCGGGAGATCCTTGTTTGGCTCGAGCATCAAGAAGACTTTCGATCTCTCCACGGACAGCCAGTGTCAAGAGGTCTGCCAGAGATCCACAGCACCATCATCATCGTCATTTCGATGCACTTTTTACAGCTTTGGGTAAGTTTCCTTTTGTTACCACCAAGTTCGATCTCAAAGTTTAAGCCCAACGTCCTCGTGCAATTAGAGAGCTTGTCCAACTTTGAATCATTGAAGCAATGCATTGAAGTGAAGACCAACAAAGAAAGAGATGACATCACCCGTCATATCTTCATCAGGGTCAGAAAAGGGTTGCCAAACATTGGCAAAGAGTCTTCAAATCTTCGAGAGCGAGTTTCTGGTCCATTCGCCGTTATTTCGTAATGCACATTCTATTCGAGATGGTTTGACTATTTTCAGAATGATTGTATGAACTTAGATACCAACAGTTACTTCAAAGGCCATGCCTATCGTTTAAGCAAATAGGAAGAGACACTCTTTTCTTATCGCTTTTCTTAAATTTGTTGTCGTTATGAGGACATTACGGCTAATATGAAAACATGCATGCTAATTAAACCTACCTTTTTTGGCATAAGTCAGGGGTGTTGTAATTGCAACAATTGAATTAGAAAAAGTACCACGTGCTGAGAAAACTAGAGGAAAGGTAGTTCTTTGAGCGAAATAGAATTTGCATGCAGATGAAAAGCGCTTTAAAGCCTGTTTTCGAAAACTGTTGATTAGAGCTTGATGTAGACACAAAAGTCAAATTCGAGAGCTTCAGGAACTAGTGCTTTGAGTTTAGCCAGAAAATTCCTTTCATGCGAGTCAGATGTAGTCAACATCTGAGAATAATTGAAGCGAAAAAGAAGACTGATGGTCGGCATTTTGTCGATACTGTCTGGTATGTCAAACTCCTAGAAAAGGAAATCTTTTGGCCAATAACTGCATTTAGGGAAGATAATCATCAATTCTTAATTGAAGTTACATGGCGTTTCTTTCTGGCCCAACTCAAACAAGCAAATATATATTTTGACGCAATGAAAGCCACGGTCTATGAAATGAAACGGCAAATTCAAAAGTTGCGCAATCCACTTTTTTGAGATGTTTCCAACGAAATGCTCTTTGGGATCTTTTTATCCACTTTGGTCAATTTTCATGGTCATTAAGTTTAAAGCTTTCAATGAATTTGACGACAACTTGATTTCGTTCTCAAAAAGCTTCAGTTCAAAAAGATGGACAATTTTTAATGCCATAGCTTTTAAATGCTCGAGCACATTTGAATGGACTTTCGTACAAGTTGCCATTGGCCATTGAGCTCTAAGCACCAACTTTTTCTGTCTGGCTGCACCTCGTTATTCTTCTCTATGTTCGCAAATCAAGTCAGTGTCTCAATCGCTGTTTTGTATGTGTGTCTCATTCATATATCCCAAATGTTAGGAAAACGACCGAGGCCGACAAAACAACAGCAAGGCTCATCGCTTCGAAATCATTTAAACGTTAATTCGATGCTCGCCCAAATCACGCCAGCTCCGCCCATCTGAAATCCACAGGGCCCGACATAGAAAAGCGTCGTTCGAGTAGTTTTATTTCACAAATTGGCACATCACAAAGCTTAGGTCGCTTTCCTCTCTTTTATTCCTGAGTTGTTTTTTGGAAGCATATAGAACATGTTTTTGGAAAAGCACAAGGAAGCAGCTGAATGGTTTCTTACTACTATTTCAATCGTTCTTGTACCAAGAGAGGCCAAAGTTTGAGGCTCTCTTAAATATCGGTCACCAGTTAGTCAAATGATAGAAAAGGCCCAAACATTCAAAAGTCCCGTATTTTCGAAATCTATTTGATGAATGGCTCTCGATAGAGTATTTACAGCATGATAGGTTGGTTTGTATGCCGGTTAGATAGAAAGATGGATGGGGAGGGTACAACTTTGTTTGATGACTTGCCACTTGGTATTTAGGGTATTGTTATTCCCATTTCAATGTGCCCGTCTCGATTGACTGGTGATCTAACTTCAATCGGCAAATATCCATGACACATCCATCTACCTGGCTTGGGACTTGAAGAGCTTAATGATTGCACCACCGCTAAGTCTTGTACATGTACTGTACATATACACACACACGAACACACACACTTGTATCGGGAGTAAGAAAATGGCCAAAAAATTGATTGCCTTTAGAAAAAAAAGATCTTGAGATCTTTTGCAGGGGCTTCCCATCACACCTGGAAAGAGATGTCAATGCCAAATTAGACGCCATTGCATCGGAGGAAGTCTGATTGGCTGTGGTTAGCGGAAATTAAAGTGCAATTCCCCCATTTAACAACCGATTGGCTTTGCATAAAAGGCATGGCAAAGCATTCACCCAAGGTCATTACAATTGGAACTGATTCAATGGGCTGGGAAAAGATAATGAATACACCACAACGGATGGACCCATGGATGGATAGATAGATGGATAGATAGATAGACAGACAGACAGATGGGTAGATGGATGTATTGACCTCTAGCATATATGGTACTGATTTTCTGGTTGAACACCGAGGATGAATGCGCCATCGGAAATTTCCGATGAAATCCCACACTTTCCGACTCAGTCGGAAAGACTTGCCCCAGAAAATAGATCGGACTTCTCTCTCGCAATGACAGTTTTACGTGATGAAGATGCTCAATCCGACCAAGGAAGTTTGTATGATACTTCCACTAGATCAGCATGATGTTCAGAAATGTGGCCATTTGGTTCGCTAGGCCCATCGATTAGACAGGCCCAACGGAAAAAAACTGTAAATCAAACATGCTCGGGACGAGACTCCAGGGCCCTGTTTTTATATACAACATTTTCGGGAATTCAGGAGTGATGAAAGATCGAATGGAATTGGCCATCGTCTTTATTTTAAACGCAAAATCTTATGTAAAGTTCAGGTTAGACGATAAATGGACACGGCCATGAAATAGTGTTAGGCCTTGACTAGCCGAATCGGAACAGCAATGACGAACAACTGAAGTTCTTCGAAAATGTTTGGTTGGTTCTCTTATCTTGACGATGCGAGAATTTCCACGCCGGAGACTAGTCTCATTGTTCCACGGTGTTGTTGTTCCTCATTTGATGTGAATCCCACCTGAGGTTCTCCATTTTCTTACGGTTTGCAGGTACTTGGAGGAGTATGCCAAGAGTCCCAGGTGCTATCTAACCGATGACTCGAAACGATCGCTCAACACGACAGTAAACGCTCGATTTTCCGTCTTCGAAAGACAGGATTACTGCGGAGCACAGGGACGAATCCTCACGGGCTTCCCTCGGCCCCGGGATGACAGGCAAACCCTCGGAGGCGGCAATAGGCGCCTCTACAACCTCGGGCAAGGATACTACTACCGAAATGAGGAGAACGGCCCTGAGATCTTGGATAGCGACTTGTCCGCGGGATTGGGTCCTAGTCAGACCTTCTTTGAAGACTCGAGAAGTAAGACCACGGCTGTTTAAGGCTGTTTACTTAATTCAAGGTCATATGCATTGTACCACTCTACATTGGACTTTTGAAATGAGATGAGATACTCTAGTGTGTGGAACGAGGTGACAAGCGTTGCACCAATCCGTGCAAAGTCTTGCCAACCATTCTCATCTCGTTGATGCTCCACGTTCCATGACTTTTTATTTGGCAGCGGAGAGATTGGCATCAAGGTGCGAAAGGCTTGGCGAATGATTTTTTTTTCGGGTTGGTGATAAGGTAAAAATTGGCAGGTTTAACGGCATCATTTATCTTCATGCGAGTGTCTATGGGACTCCCGGGATTCGAATTGCGCCCATTTCTCAAAGCCAGATATCAAAGATGGCCATTTGTCAGGCGATATTCGAATGGTTCTGCTGTAGCACATTCCCCAGGAGATGCAAATTGCCGCATGTACTTGATTTGAAAGGTGAAAAAGAAACCGGAAATCTCCATGATTAAACGATGTATGCAACGCAAAGATGTTGTCTTAAATCTGCAGGGAATTTCCAGGGCGGGGTGTGTTTTTACGTAACAGGCCCACTGCCGACGAGAGGCAATTCGGAAACACTTTTTTATAGTTTTTTGCCGTTCGTAACCATAGGGTGTTTCAAAGCCGACTCCGGTAACTTGAACTGTATGGTGCTTTTTTCTGAAAACATTGAGGCTAGTAGCTGAAATCAAGATGGAGCACATCTTCCGGAAATGGGAATGAAGCTCCTCCAGCTATCCAGTCGGCTTGAAGCTATCGCAGTGTTATATGATAGAATAATACTTTGCGGTGTTGGTGCTTTTGTACATACAAGGCATCATCATGAGGCCTGGGAGGGGTTGACTTTGACCTTGCCCTCATCATCCAGTATTGGAGTGCTGGAGTAGTCTCACTTCAAAGCTTTAATCTTTGTCGACATCTTTCTCGTCTGTATTAGCTCTCACTATACTGCTATGTATGAACGTATATGCGACACAGTAGACAGAGACAAGAGAGAGGCACGGGTGGAAGGAGATTGTTCTGTTGTGTTTGAGGATGACGATGACGATAATGGTGATAGTAATAATGATAGTAATGAGTACATGACTATGATACGAAATAGAAGACGAAGAGGTTTTTAAGGAGCACACTAACTCCACTGTAGCTTGTTCCGCTTCTTTGATTTCTTTGTTGGTTCTCTTAAGCAGCCACCAACAACTACCGTGTATGTTTTGTTCCCACCAAACTGTACAGTCGGGAGTACGTTCAAACATTGTAAGACGCCATTTGAAGCCAACACGTGGGTTTCATAGCTCTCATAAAGAGGACCTAATTACAAATCGGAATTAAAACCTTGCTCCAGCGGATGTGGATGCTAAAACACTTAAATGTAGAACGAGTAACGTTGGCGGCCCATCTCAGTCATCAGTAATAACACGATACCAACGCTTTCAAATCCTATTTTCTGCAAAACGTGATGGTTTAAGTAAATGCTTAGAATGGAGAGCTCCCGTGTCCAAGAAATGAACGACAAATTGGAAGACGGCATTAGTAACGGGGTGCATGACTTGCGGAAAGATCGCACAATTGGCGCATCTTTCGTGACACCCCAGATCGTTCTCAGGCCTGACAACACCTCAAAGGCCTCTGTTATGTACTGTTGGTACATTGAAGTAACCACGATCATCAGCGATCAGTAGTGTGAGCGTGAGTTGTTGCAGACTTGCAGTGCTGTGAGAGAGATACAGAGACAGCCATGCCTCGGAAGGTGCCTAATCAAAAGGCCCATTTGTTGTGGTGATGGTAGTGGGAGTTGTTTTGTGAAGTGGCTCGCCAAAAAAGTCAGCTCTGTTGGTTTTGGCCAATGGTGAATGAACCACGAGGAAAGTGAAGAGCCAACAAGTTTACCTTTTCACACTTCATAATAAGAGTTTTTGAGCCGGAACCAAAAAGAGTTTTCGAGTGTGTGTGCGCAGTGCCTGTGCTGGCTTTATGTTTTGGCACACTTTCTTGCTCCTGGGTCTCGTGGTTTCGACCACAGCCTGGTCGGAACGGAAACCATTACTCTTGGAAGGGACGCGTAAGTTGCCAGAGCACAGAAAGTGGGTTTGTTCATTGTTTTGTATTGAAAGTACTTTTCAAAGAAGAAACTTTGGTGAGCATCGACAGTAAATAGGACGAGTCTACTTTTCGGTTCATAACGCAACGTACGAAGGCAGGGCTTTTTTTCCAACCTGGATCGTCAAATTTGCCACCTGGAAACCTCCAACAACTTGAGATTGGAACACTCTCATCATTATTGAAAGGTAGCCCCAGTCCACGCTTGATTTTGGGGCGATAAACGAGCTAGGATGGCCCCAAAAATAGTTAGTTACCAAAATAGATGAAGCGCTCGGACTTGTTGATGTAAATATATATAAACATACTGTATATACTTCCTTTCAACGGAAGTTTCAAGTGATTGATCCAGACAGGATTGAGACCGATGGTCCAGCCTTAACATTCCCCTCCCAAAAATCCACGCGGAATTTGTCAGAAAGCCTGAAAGGTTTTGGAGAGCCGCGAAGAGGTCTTCGAGCATTATCGACATCCAATACGGTCTCTCTTCTAAGCGAGCAAAGGAGTTGGCACCTGAGAGGCCGTGTGGTTTTCAGTTTTCTAATGAGATTGGTAGAAACTAGCAAGTGAGCAAATGCATCGCAAAACTTGGGTGTGTTTTGAACAAGAGGTAACATCCTTTGGTTCTCCTTGAAGCTCAAGATCTGGCTCCTCCACTCCAATGGGAGAGTTCATCAAACGTTCGTTGAGCCTCTCTCTATCCATGGTCGGACAGTCAGTGTATGTACCAGTGTATTAGTAACATGTTAACAGTCAGAGAAGTGCAGTACTAGTGGCGTGCGGTACCCCCTTCTCACTCGAGAAAGAAATGCATTGGAATGGAACAAGCTCGGCTGCCTTTGACAGTCAAATCAAGGCTCTACGAGAGATTTCAGGATGTACGTGCGTCCGTACGTACTACAAAAGAATATTGCGAAATCAACTTTTGAACCTTCGCCGGTCTTTGTTGGAGCCAACGATCTTGAACTTGGAGCTTGGTCTGGAAATAAGCTCACTGCTGCCAGCAACAATGTCAACAGTCTCAGCCTCGTTTTTCGCCTTCCGGAGAGAATCCTTTGTTGTTCTTTTTTGAATCAACATTGTAAATCGACCACCCATTCCATGTATCACTTGTTTGCCTCCTAAACCCCAAACATAGAGAGAAACATCACTTTTGTTTTCATATCCTTAATGCACTTGTACATACAGTACATACGTACAAAGACAACAGGCCGCCAACGCATTCAAGACGTGGGAGAACATCATCAGATTCAATCCCCAGACACATAATCCAATGATCGCACGAATCTCTTTGTCATGAGGGCAATCGCTCAGACTCGTTTCTTAATTGAACCATCCTTTGGCCTTCCATCTGCTGCATCTCTTCGTCTGGGCGGCCATTATTCCAATGGCCTAGACTTATGTGATTTTTGTACCAATGCTCAGAGGAGGAAAAGAAATGGAAAGCCAAAAGGATAATGAAAAATCATCGACGCTTTTAGGACATCCCTCGTTGCGTGTATTGCCCTGTATGTTGTGTCGACACTACTACGTAGACTACCCTACGTACACGAGAGTGTACGTAGAGGAGTAATGTTTATGAATGTCCGCTGACCTAGACGACTCTCGTTCATTGGACTGAGTAATGACACTAAACCACTCACAGAGACTTCAAAGACGCTTAGTATTCCAGACTCGTGTATGCTACTTTTGGACTCTTCTGCCTGCTGTGTCTGTCTATGTCTTTGTCTTAGCTTAGCATGAGTACGACCGTTTTCCTTGACTCTCTTTCCAGTTTGCTTCCGATTGGCCGTGTCCAGTCGACGATTGGCGGATCGTTACATCAAGAAATCCGAGACCACCTACTCACTTGACTCATGCAAGGACTTTTGTGCCAAGGAAACCGAATTTGTGTGCAATGGCTTCGCTTACAGGTCAGGTTCTGAGTTTAGACAGAGATAGACGGTATTGCATTGGCGAAGATTAGTCTGGACTAGAGACCCCGTGGTCAAACATCAGCCACAACCAAGGAGGGATGTTCATGTTCCCCACAGAATAGCGAACTTCGTAGGAATAATCCGGATCGGCGGGTAATTCCGCTTTAGAGGGGTAATATTTTAGGATTAAACTTGAGCAATTTTTCGATCGACTTAATCGGGATCTAACACCTTCCTCTCACTCACATCCCACAATTGTGATTCCTTGTGCCAACTAATGGAACTGTGATGATGAGGTAGTCTCAAATTGAATCCCATGTTTGAGTAGGGTTGCCCAGACAAACATTGAACTTTTTTTTTGTTCCCGTTATTGGATTTTTTTTGAGGACATCAAAGCGCACAAAGACTGAGATGTTGGTTTGTGTCATCGGATCTGAGAGCTGATATGATGTTCCATTTCATAAAATTGTAGGTTTTGATTTGACATCTTTTGAACGGGTAATCCTTTGTCCCCGAAGGGAAAAAGAGCACCCTGATTCCAAATTCCACGCCTGGTCCACAAAAATGGACTGGAACTGCTTGAACTTGAGCCAGATCAAACAAGTTTCTCGTTAGCGAGAACGTATTTATGAAAAACTGTTCCACTGGGAACCAAGGAGTAGTGACCCACTTTCGGAGCAGGTGATTCATCATGAGCATTAGCGCCTTGAAGATTTATGAATAAACAAGTCACGGAGCATGAATAATCCATGATAAACCCTCATTTGAAGAGGTTGCTTACATCCATCAGCACCTCATTCATGGTACTCAGTCTCCACTAAAAGATCCCATGAGTGTCAAAGTAGTCTTTCAAATAGGTTAGACAGAGTGAGCTTCAACGATTTCAGTTTATGAATCCCCCACTCCTTCATTGACAATACATGCAGTGTTGTGTATTTTGAATGGAGTCTAGACTGGAGGGAATTTGCATAATTTGGCCCTTCACAATTGTTCCAGGCGTCCGTTGAGCCAAGGCGAGATTTTGAATTGCGACTTGACTGAACAAGACACCCAGACCTTAGACCAATATAACAGCTATGACTTTTACGAAAGCGCCGTGACCGACTTTTACGAGCGATCCAACGAGTGTGGAGGGTCCGAGACCACACCTGCCACCACACCCAGCACAATCATCAATCCCAACACTGCTTACAACCCAGTTTTGGATCCAGGTACCCCGAAAGACTAACTACACTAACTATTCACCGAGCCCACTTGCTCTACTTGAGTGGGTTCAACTTTGGTTGGGATTTCTCGGTGATGGACTTGTTTCGGGTGATCGCACTTGATAATGAAGGAAGTAAATCAATGCCGACTATGCACCAGGTTCATCCGGGTTTCTCTCCGATTCACAACTAATCTACAGGTTCATGCTTCAATAGGCCTAGCAAGAGTAGTAAGTGTCCCATAGATCCTTTTCCATCTCGGGCTCTCCGACGACACTGGAGTGAAGCGCTTACAACGAATTACCATTCTTCTAGGTCCTTTGAAAACACTCTTGAGCATTAACATAAATCGACTTACGCTCCTCCCTCGGGTTATCCCGCCTACGCTCAGTTCCTAGCAGGTACCCCGTGCCTACCTGTCCCCCCCTCCCCCCCCCTTTCTCTTTTCAATTCATTCTCAAATTCTATAAGGAGCATTTTTCCGCAGAGTAAGAAATTAATTTGCCCTGAAAAGGGGGTTCCCTAATGCTTGCTTTGTGTCTTCTTAGCCGCCCTTTAAGGACAGTCTTTCAACTTTCAAAAGTTCTCAGGGCCTATAACTCACCGAATTCCAAGGCTTGGAGAGAGTTTCCCTGAGTGTGCATCTCGACGAGATAAAACGGTCCTTCAAGAAAGACGAGGCATTAAGAGAAGAAGAGCGCGACTAATTTCAGTCATTGCAATATCAGTCTTACAAAAAATGAAAAATAGCCTCTTTTTTTCACTTTGCCAGATTGCTACACGCGAATCCGGACCGCCTACAAGCATTACACATACCGAGACTACAAAACCGTGACCTCGGTGGCTCAGTGTGGATTGGCATGTCGTCAAACTACTTATTGCAGCACTTTCAGCTACCGGTAAGAACCTGCCCATACATATTTAGTCCATTCAAACTGGAAAAGCAATGGTAAACTTGCATTTTTTTTCAGTTATGGAACCACCAGTACCTCGGACATTGGCAACTGTCTTTTGAGCGATAAGAACGGTTTTGAGCTCACGGACCAGGATCTCGTTTCCACGGCTCTTACAGCGGGCGATTGGGACGTGTTTGACCTCAAGAGTGGAGGACGTTGCGAGGATTTTAATACTGGCCGCAATGGTAAGTTCATTAGAAAACACTTATAGACCGGGGTGGTTTCGTTCCTTTGGTCGATTTGCTTACTTCCAAAGCTGCTTTAACTTGCCAACCGTGCAAATGATAATGACAATTATCATGTCTTTAAATGCCTTAATGTCTTGTTGTGAGAGTTGTTTTACTAATTGGGCACAATTGTGGAAACATAATTCACCAATTTGTAGCATTTTGCTTTTGAAGTGAACATATTTATCGACGGGAGAATGTAAAACTGTTCAAAAGATGACATACATACTCCCATTTGAATGAGTATGAATTGACAGCCAGCAGATAGAGATCACTGAATGGTCTTTGTCCAAAGGAACCTGGTTTTTTTTCTCTCACTGCAAATCATCGGGTCATATTTTGGTGATGGTATATTTAGCTTGCAGATGATTCAAGCCATGACACAGCCGTTCTTCAATTACGCATTGCATGGGTGATTTCCCGGGTGCCAACCAATATAACCTAAATGATGGTACCTGTTTCTAAAATAAGGTGGCCTTCTTTTTCCCGAGCAATCTCCCATTTTCTCTGTGAACCATAAAAGCAATCTGTTCCACGGTATCATTCAGAAACCCTGGGAACCTTTCATTTTCGATGGGAAAACGGAAACAGGGATCGGTTCCTTCCTTCCCACTTCATTCATATGTGATAGTAAGAGTGCTCGTGGCGATGGCATATTTTCTTCTCCTTACTGGAAGAGCCAGTCAAGGTCATCGAGGAAAATAAATCTGTTCCAGCCTAGTTCACTGGCCCGCCGACTGGCTGCCTGACTGGCTGACTGGTTGACTGGCTGACTATTTGACTGACTGACTGATCAAGCATGGGTAGGATGAGGCCATGACACTCAATCTACAGACATTCGAGTGTTCGAGTGGTGGATGACCGCTCAGAAACACACAAGGTTGTCATAGAATTGGTTGTTTGGTTCCAAATACCTTCCGCAGGTTTCTCCAGAGTCCCTCATTAAGCTAGAGAGTGGACGTGGATAAACTAAAGTGACACTTTGTTTGGAACTACCGGGTGGGAAAAGAAGTTTGCCCCCCACGAAACTACTTGGAACGAGACCAACCAACAAACGATTCATCGAACAAAGGATAGCCTCTCTTAATCTATGCTTACCCGTGACTCGTATCTGATCGCTAACTCGGTGTAAACGTACATGCACACACACACCCATATATATACACCATAACTCTCTTGAGTTGTCAGTTCGAATGAGAGAATGTTCCCATGGTCCATCACCAGTGGTAGACATTCCCACTTACCAACATGAATGCCTATCCCATTAATGAGAACGCTCCTCTCACCGACGATCATAAATGGCTTTTTAACCTTGCATGAACCTTTGATCATCACTCTTGACTCAAGTCATGACCTTCCATTCCTGACAGCGTGTTACCGAATGTATCGAACCTCTTCCCAACTCGTTCCTGGATCCACTTTTTCACGGCAAAAAAGTGGATCTCTGTTGGATTGCGCCGAGCAGTGCCACAAAAAGGAGAACTGCCAAACTTTTAGCTATAAGTAAGTTGACATTATCACTGAACAATCAATGGATGCACAAGCACATTCAGTCCTGTCATAAGGGCTTAATGTGTCTTTACAAGCGCGAACTTGCTTTCAGAAAAGTTCGTTCATTGGGCCAAGCTTCTTTTTATAGCCTGAATCGACGCGCCATTACGGTTCCATTATAAGATGGCCTGGCCTTGGCCCTAGCTGTGTACGTACAATAGATACAAGTCGTTGGATAAATCTATTCCAAGAGAGATAGTGATGAAATTACGAGAATGCGTATCTACCGGCCTACTTCCCGTCTAATTTCCTTACTTTGCTTTGGGCTTACTTTTATGCTGAGATATATGTAGAGCATGTTCTACTGTAGTTCATGTAAAAACCCCACTCATCTCCTCGTTTCGTAAATGATGTCTCAACATTCTAATGAGAGGGGCAAAGGAAAAAGATCACAACAGAGTAGGAGGAGAGTAGGCGTAAGCCTAATAAATGAAACTCGATCATTATTGAATTGACTACAGAAAATATCATTGTCTTTTTTCAAAGAAGTTTCATGGCAAAATCGGTTCAATCTTTTTTTGAATGAGTGCTTTAGGCCACCCGTTTCCAATTTCACCACTTTCATGCTCCTTGGAATGTAGCAATCATTTTCATCCCGAAACCTGGAAACAGGCCCAAGCGCGCTTATTTACAAAAAAAGCTTTTGACCAACATGATCAATAAATGTAGTGAATTAGTACAAGGTGAAGGAAGCAATTCTCCTGTAGTTTGGCAATTAATCTTCCATTTGTTTTAATCCATATATCAGAAGTGTGGGATTTGACTTGGGTAACTACAATTGTTACCTCTCTGCCCTCGAGTTGAACCTCGCGACTGCTGCTGCTGCTGCTGTTTCTGCTGACGACGATCTCGATCCGACTGACAATTTGATCATTGATAAAGACTGGAACGTGTTTGTGACACTTGACCAACAATGCCGAGCCGACGATCACATTCTAACGACAGCTCCGATCAAATCGGGTAACTAATATTGTACAGTACATGATGCACTTGGTCACGGAGTCCCGGAATCAAATCCAAAGCACCACGTGGTCCTCTCCAAGGTCATGGCTTGCGCACTGGTGCACCTATTGGACTCACTATGCAATACGTAAAAACAACATCATCATTATCATCTTAAAACGTGCTCAAACGACTATCATACTTCCTTCCCCGATAGAAAGTGGTTAGATGTCACAACGCAAGAAGCATTCACATCTGACTATGATGTTTTCCGATTTCTGGTTAAGGTGAGCATCTAAATAGTGGTACACTCCCTAGGGAAAGCAAACCAAAGGTGATTGTCAACTTGCAGCGTAGGCTTAGCAGGTTTAAGTTTTTCTTTCTATCGACTGAATTGGTGGAAGCGAAACTTGAAGTTGAAAGTCTGCTATTGCCATCAATATCTCGCACTAAATTACACGTCGCATCAGCCATAAAATCTTTGCATTTTTTTGAGCGGGCTCTATCTTGATTATCTTCAATGCATGCAATTTCTGGTTTTACAACCACAGTGGTTTGATGCACTGAGCAGTGCATACATGTGTAGTACAGTAGATGTCCCTTTCGTACGAGCGAACAGCTAGTCAGAATGGCAACCATCGTTGCCACATACTGCTTAAGCACATAGACCTGGAGTTTATGGTATGTCAAAACGAATAATGAGGAAGCATTTCTCTTTTGAATTCGAATCCCCTTGTCAAAGCAAATGATCAGAGCCAGGGTTCTGTAATGCCTGTTAGGAGGCTTCAAGGTCGATCAAGGCCAGGTATACGTACTGCGAACGAGAGAAATCCCCAAGCCAAGGAGACAATTAGATGAATCATCAAAGCAGAACGCATCAACATGGCGGTTGAGCCGCTATAATCCTTTTCTAGGTACTAAGCCGAGAGTTATCATGTCGCTCCCAGAATAACCAATACCTCGGATTCTGTGCCCTATGATGGTTCTCGTTTCTCTCCTTGTTAAGGTTGGGATGATCATTTCAAATTTCATCACCGCTACTATTCCCTAAAGATTGTCGTCCTGAACTTTTCATAGCAATGACAAGTGCATCATAATACCATCTTCGCTTCCCCCGATCCCCAAATGCACACAAGAACGTACTATATCCAGGAATGACCTTGTGACTGGCACACCCATAAAACTGCCTCGAGTCTTGAGAAGAGTGTCCTTGAATTGGATGTCGTCGCAGTCGTTCTTCAGCCAATTATTCCAAGCCATAACTCTTCCTTGAATCCCGAGAGACACACCTTGAAGGATTGCCTTGCTTGGTATTAATACTACGGTCCATTAAGGACATCTGTCCCTTGAGCTTTTGTGCCAAATCATTAAGATCAACCCAACCCAACCAGTCCCACCGTCGATTCCAATTCTTTCCTTCAACTCTCAGCATTATGGTCGTGGAAGTATCGTTCAGTGCTCATGGTAGGTTTTCAATTGCATATCGCTCTAGGGGGACCAAAGTTGAGTCTGGATACAGAATAAATGGTCCTTGCGTATTTTACCTGGTCTCACAAGGATTTTAACTACGTACAATGGACCGTCCGGTGGGGAATTGAGAACGAGTTGACCTTGGATGGACATCAGACCAGAACTTGGGTCATTTCCTGAGAAGGGCTTCAATGAGGCTTGATTTTTTGCCCTTTCTGCTTAGCCATCCACATCAAAAAGGAGAAGCGGGTATGGAAAGACATTTGGTGCAATTGTAATTGCAAGTCAAGTTACGTTTCACTATTAAGAACGTATATTTGCTCTTAATTGCAATTTAGATATGTTTCAGTAATTATTTATCTCTTCCTTTTCAAATTGTAATCAATAACATGTCAATGTAATTGAAAAGTAAGTCATTTTTTGGAACATATTATCGAAATTAATGTCATATTAGCCGATGAGATAGGCGCATTTTCTGGATCGCTACCCGTAAACGCTAAATAATAGAGATATGGTCATCACCAATGTTCAATCTTAGTTTGATGTCACATGGCAACTGCCCATTGATAGGTTCGAAGCTGGGCTTGAATGAATCCAATCGTAGAACGCTACTTAGAAGGCATGATAAAACCGACTCCACGTGAACCACATTGCACGTTCAGCCTCTTCATTTCGTGGAAGCCAACTCTTGTTTCTAATTTGGCCAAGTTTATGTCTCGCGAGCATCCCACTGGCGTTTGAATTAGAGCTGGGACATGCAAATGAAATGAATCCAGTGATTCAGAGATGGTGGCGACATGCTGGTATTTATGAGAGACCCGTTGGGCTGGACTTTGGGCCCCACTTGAATCGTAACTTCCATTCACACTGGGCGTCAAACAGGAATAAGGAAACGGACATACAATTTTTGCAGTTGCAGTCGCTCTATCTAAGAGATGGACCATGTTCTTCTAGTTTTGCTCGTGAAATGAGTTGCTACAATCCCGAATATAATTCAATACATCATGAAAGATATGAGCGTAAATCCAAGAGCGACAATTACCAAAACATGTACCAAAGGAAAAAAAAATAACTACAGACCAAAAATCAATCCACAGATATAAAATAACCAATTATCGGGACAATCATGCTGAGGAAGTCTTACTGTTTTAAGAAGTGCTATGGAGGTGGCAATTTAACTGGATGTCGATCCAATTGTCGTCGTAGATTCCAATAGATTTTGAACCCATGTACCGTACAGGGTGTATCAAAAAAAAAATTGGTTCCCAAAACAATGCAAAAATCTCACTTACTTCAACTCAATTGCCTAAACTTTCAAAAAAAAATCAAATTACGAAGTCACCAACCTTATTAGACTATGATTTTATCCACATTTGAAGTAGTTGGTCCTTTTTTTGCTCTCTAGCACTTAACAAGTCCACTTCAGCTTGTGCTTGTTTGTCCTTGGCAACCACTGACACAACCAATATTTTGAAACTTCAATCGTCATTTTTATTCACGCCAGTCCGTCTAATTTTTCTGTTTGTCGAGGTTGTATCACTTGTAAAGCTCTAAATGTACCTGGGGAGTAGGAAACTTGAATAATTGAAATGGCACGAGTTAAAATGAGTTTTTCCACATAGTGCATAAACCAAAGCATATTCCTCCCTCTTATCCCTATGCATTAAAGTGGGAAAATAATTGTGCGGATAAAAAAATCAAAAGAAACAAAAATAAATCAAAAACAGCTTCTTTTGGGTGAAAAGTAAGTTTCCAGCATGCAATGGAGTAGAAATGCATTTGTTAAAAAATGTTAGATGAGCAATCGTTTCAAGAATAAATGACCTGGAATAGTAACTTGGCCCTTTAACAAAGCACTATTAAGCCCTCAAGAATCCTGATTAATTTTGACCGATGAAGTTCTCTTCTCTTTTTTCTTTGGCTCTTTCATTGTTCAATTTCGTGCTCTCCACTATTCGTATGCGTTGATCCCTTATTAGGTTTCCAGTTAGATTTGGACCCATTTTTGGTCAACATTCCAAATCGAATCCTCTTCACAAAAGCAAGGCCAGTCCGCCAACTTCAGTTCGTCGGCTTAATATCAAGCGTTGAAAATAGAAGAATTATGATCGTTGATCTAAATAGCACTTGGGATTATATTTGTCGTAGCGGTTAGGAAAAGTCCATTAAAAATCAAACCAAAATACATGTACACTGTTCTTTGTGCTTAAGATGTTCTACTGGAAGAAAGACGAAGTTTTTGAAGTGTTTCTATGAATTAGTTATCATAACCTCGTTCACTTAAAGGGTGACTGGCTATTGTATTGTCTTCACGTATTTACTATAGTGTATATTCTTAACGGTAGTCCTATATTGATTCTGTATTGCAATATAAATTGGTCCACTTGGAGAGACAAAATGTTGTATTGTATGAAGTGCACAAACTATATATATATGAGCAGTACTAACACAGGCTAGCCCTTCTTTACGAAAAGGAGATGGACTTTGCTTGAAAGAAGTCTGGATCCATG
This sequence comes from Tigriopus californicus, assembly GCF_007210705.1. Taxonomy (NCBI): domain Eukaryota; kingdom Metazoa; phylum Arthropoda; class Copepoda; order Harpacticoida; family Harpacticidae; genus Tigriopus; species Tigriopus californicus. The sequence goes on along the minus strand of NC_081440.1, from coordinate 10,859,478 downwards.
AATTTCCTTCCATTCTCGTTGTATGAAAATGGATTCGGCTTATCCAAATAAAATTTAAAATTGAGCCCTCGGGATCTCTCTCCTATTTCATTCCATCCAGGACTCCATTCCCATCGGTTTACGACTATGGCAGAATGTTCGAATGCAGTGAGCTAAGGCCACGTTCATAACTCTTGTCTTGACTTTATCCTCGAGTCAAAGCCTCAAGTGAGCTTTTTAACCCTGGACTAAGGAGCGTTCCTGATTTACTTAAGCATGGCACTACTGATGAAAAGCTCTTTCGAAAAACAGGTGGTGGCTTGACGTTTAATGTATTCATTGGTGATGGATACATATGTTTGATTAGGGTTCTACTGCAATGCTTGGTCAATATGCAGCACATTCCGTAGTAAATGAAATGTAACATCTTGAATACGAAAGAACATGTTCAATTTCTGCTGAAGTGGTTTCAGCAAACCCTCAAAGATTATGATCTGAGACTGTTGAGACATAAATCAAAACGGGCGGCTGAAAAGAAAGTGCTTCCGTTTTTAACAATGGGCATCGCAAATCATTTTGACATTTTATCCTTAACCATTTGTAGATTGCTACCGAAGAGAACGCGTGGGTTACAAGCATTACTTCACGGCGATCCGAAGGACTCTATCAGTGGGTAATGTTGGTGATTGCTCGGAGGAGTGCCAAAGATCTCGAGATTGTTCTTCATTCAGTTTTAGGTAAGACATGAGGGTACAACGTACGTGTATACTGTCATAGAAGACAATCCGTTACAACAATGCTGCTAGGTGCTACCAAGTCATGTCGTTCATGAAGATCAAGTAGGAAACACATTACTTATGATGATGATCTCCAGATCTCTTCAATTGGTCCCCAATCATGTTATTGTTGCTAATTGGCTTGTTACTCGATTCATTAAGCGCCATTAGTATGATGTCTCGAACCATCCAAGAAGTGAAAGAAAGTGAGCTGACCCCTATCGAAGGATCACAAATCCAATAAACCTGTCAGAAAGATCTGTCAGCATGATCTGCAATCATAAACCAAAAGAGACGACCCAAAATCAGTTCCCTCCGAACAAGGTCAGCCATACTCCCAAGCTGACTTGTTCTCACCCGCCACGGAAAATCAAATGTTGTGACGGAGGTTCCATGTTCCCATCTCATTTTCCAGATATGCTCGTGCCTCCACTGATGGCCGACGAGATAATTGCCACTTGTCCAGCTTGACAGTGTCACGCGCTCTGTCCTCGGATTCCGTCACGGCGGACTCGGCTTGGGATCTCTATGAGAGCATCCAAGGATCGTCATGTGCACGAGGACCAAGTGGAAATGGTAAACACACTCATTCCCTCTCTTTCTCTTTCTCTCACTCACTCATACACACATACATACATACACACTTAAAAAACTCACAAAGTGTACATGGTACATACGGTCACATACGCAAACAGTTAAATGCGACTACTCGGTGATCGTTCTTTGTACAGAGATTTGGGTAAACATGTTAAATGTACAGTACATACCAAATAACTAATCTGGGAAAAGAAAGCTCTTGTGCCTTGTCCATAAAATGCTCGAATACATGATAAGTAAGCCATTATAACACTTTTAGTTTAGTCGCTTATTAGCGGACCTTTGTCAACTGTACATTATTTAGAATTAGATCTCTTGTCCCATGTCCCCTCAGGAAGAAGTCCTTTGCATGAGCCTAGTCTGTTCATAATGAAAGATTCATTACGCCACGGCCTTTTCTCCTCCGCTTAGCTTGCTTCAGGCTCGACAGGGATAATTTCAAACACGTTGAGCCTCTGGTCCGTGATTCCATAACAGTGATGTCTGTGGGGGAATGTGCCCGTGAATGTCACCGTCTCGTCCCAGTGGCTTTGGGAGCCGAATCTGGATGTGAATCATTCAGTTTCCGCAACTTTCAAAGCCCAGGCAACTGTTTAATCAGCACGGTCTCCGTCTTGGACTTTGACGTGAATCGAGACGTGGTTTTCGACGACGAGTGGGAACTCTATCAGAAATTGGACGGGGGAGCCGTGTGCTCCGCTGAAAGTGGAACGAGCATCCCCCCCGAAAAAGAGGGTATAGTAGTTGTGTCCTTGTTTACAATGGTGATGCGTTTCCTCTTCTTCTTGCTTTCCCTGTCTCTTTTCCAACTAGTGATAAACTTCAATATCTATACAGGGAGGGGGGGGGGGGAAGGTTTTCCTTTTGAAGAATGCTCTAGCTCTTACCATTGTTCCAATCCATCTGATTTAGGATGTTACCGAAGCTTGGAGCAAGACCGTAAGCACTACACAACCGTGATCAAAGAGTTCGTGGACGCTCGAGACGTTCTGGATTGCTCTCAAAAATGCTATCGAGCCGGGTTTTGCAAATCCTTTAGCTTTCGGCAATTTGGTTCCATCGATAATTGCGCTTTTTCCGCCCTGGATGGGACCGACATTCGTGAGAGCGACCTTCGAGTGGATACTGACTGGAATGTTTACGAATTGGTGCCATTCGCTAGCCGAGATCAATGTGGGGACGACTCGATTGGGGGCGGTATTGGCGGCGGAGGAGGGTCATCGGAACGAGGCAATTGCTTCATCCGAGATCGATTAGGCTACAAGTTTTACCCATCCATCGCCCGAACCACCATTAGCGTTCGTGATGCCCAAGAGTGTTCGAACGATTGCAAACGCTCCACTTTTTGTAAATCGTTCGCCTTTAGGTGAGTCCCACAGATCTGATAATATCGAGCCTTTCTTGCTAAATATATCGATTTTCTTGCTCAACCGCAGTTATCGCCCACTTGGTTCATCGACCAATTGCCAACTCACAGCCCTAGACACTCGCGACATTCGGCCTCGTGATGACATTCTGGCCGATGCTGATTGGGCCATCTACGACCAAGAGGACTCCCGAATTTGCCGCAATGACCCGGGTCTAGTGGATGATGACGGTAGGAGGCGACGACATTAGGTGTACAGGCTCTCCCGGTGGGTGATTTAAAGTCGATTTTGTTCCACTTTCCAGAGTGCTTCCGCGTCACTCGAAGGAATGTGAAATTCTACACTTCCTCTCTGACCACGACTTATCGTGTTCAAAGCGTCACCGAATGCTCGTATGAGTGTCAACGCCACAGCAATTGCCGGTCGTTTGCTTTTAGGTGACACGACCAAACCTTTCGCTATTGGATGATCTCACAAGTTACGATATCGTGTTCTATTTTCCGATTCTTAGAGTTCGATTGGCATCGAGTCTTTCCGATAACTGCCAGGTTTCCAGCTTGGCTCCCTCTAGCATCCTTATTGCCGATATTGTCTCGGATGGAGACTGGGACATTTTTGAGAAACTATTAGGAAGTCGATGCTCGTCTGGCGGAGGACGAAATTCTGACGGTAAGCAACTCCCTCAATTATGCCCTTCACTCTTGGGAGTATGTAAAGAAAGGTCAATGAAAAGCACCCCTCAGATATTGATGTGGAAATGGGAACGAAAGAAGGCATATTTTGAGAAGTGTGTTTGAGTTCTTTTCATTCGACATTCCCATCGGCCACTTCCTGTTGGCTGGAAAATCCTCTCGCCCTGTGTAAATATTTTCACAATCACCAATAACATGTACATGCGGTTCAATCAGAGAACCAATAGCATCCGTTAATCAGATAGGAACAAGAGGAATAATATTTCCTAAGTAAACCCTTAGCTCAACCTTTCAGAATGTTTATTTTGACAAGTACGAATAGGTGATTGCTAAGAGCACTTACATGTCGTTGGCCAGCAAGAATACATAAACATCCAAAGGAAGGTCTCAGGAGAAAATGTGGATTCTTATCATAAGTCAAAAGCCCGTTGAAGAGTGGAAGACAGGCAAATGACAATTGGCTTCTCCTTATTGGCCTCGAAAATGGAAAGAAAGAACGACTCACATCCCAGTTAACCCGAGGCCCTCGAGGGAAAGGAAACATCCTGTCCATTATTGGCTTACTAAAGGATAGTGTGCAAGGTGAAAAAGAAACCACAATGAGGCCGTGTCTTTTGTTGCAGGTGAATGTTATCGGCAAATCGAAGCCGGATACCGACATCTAGCCTCAGCTTACGAGGAATCCATTCGCACGCGAGACAAAGACGACTGTTCCCTGGAATGTCTCACTCGACGGGCTTGTAACACGTTCAGCTATCAATACTTTGCCTCGTCGACTATTGATAATTGCCTCCTCTCGAATCTGGATGGGCGATCCATCGAATTTCGTGACAAGACTCGCGATTCCAACTGGGATATCTTCGAGCAAATCATCGACAGTATCTCGTGTCGAAGGACGGAGGGAGGAAACTCCATCGATGGTGAGCCACCAGCAGAGCCTTGGGAATCAAACTTTGAGCACAATGATCCGATTGCGGGCCGGATAAGTTCATCATACTGTAGGGCCTAACTCACGTCTGATCTTCCAGATTGCTTTGAGCGTCTCAAGGATTCGTATAAACACCGCAGCTCCGCCGCGCGCCAATACCGTGATGCCTTCAGTATCAAGGATTGTGAAACATACTGCCGACGAGCGTCGTATTGCGTGTCTTTTAGCTTCCGAGACTTGACGGATCGAGACAATTGCATCCTTTCTGACATCCGTGTGACGACCTCGTCGGATGACTTCAATTTAGAGTACAATCGAGATTGGGGCGTGTATCGACCCATTTTTGGCGGCCGTTGCGACGAGCACATTGGAGGGGGTGTAATTGGTGGCGGAGGATCCATCGATCGGACGGGAGGTGAGCACAATATACCATACACCATACACAATACACAGCATGGAGGTAGGGAATCCAAGACATGGAATAGGCGGGCCCAGTCTGACACGAAGTTTCTCTTCGACGCTCGTTTGTTTCCAGAATGCTTTCTCGTCTACTCCAGTGGTTATCGCTTCAATGGCTTAAAGATCAGGGAGACCCTCTCGGCGTTCCACATTCGGGATTGTGAAAATTCGTGCTTGGATACACGCTTCTTCGATTGTCGGTCGTTCTCATATCGGGATGGGGCCACGTCGCGAAATTGCGATCTCACGGCCGAGGACCCCCAAGTGCTGAACGTTCGGTTGGACCTGATTCCTGACGTTGACTACAAGATCTACGAGAGGAGGTCGAGTACGCAATGTCGACTCTCAGGCGGGAGCCCCAATCCCAGTCCCAATCCAATACCTGGCTTGGCCACCAGTAAGTTACTTCACAACCAGTAGGCCATGCTTACTGCAGAGAACTGCGACGAAATGTTCAAGGGTGAATATGGAAAAAAACCGATTGAAGGTCGTGGGGTATCATATTTTTTCCTGCGATATGGACAGTCCAGTCACAGAGTAGACTTAATATTGACCAAAGCGCCCTTAGGACAAAAACTGGGGAGGGATCAAAAACAACCGTCCTTTGGCTCTTCCACTCCTTTACCCGTCCAGAGAGATCTTAAACTAGATTGCAAGTTTTCTTGGACCATCGTACTTTCCTACCAGAATCTATCGGCTTTGACTTTGGTTTTTGGATCAAAACTATGGACTTGGCCTACATCTTAACATCATCATTTGAAATATTCGATGACTAACACTTGACTCTCTAGAGTGATGCATGGGTTATTGTGAATGGTGAAAAGTCGTTCCTTTTTTTCCTTTGTCTATCCAGTTTGCCACTGATTTCAGCGTGCTCTCAGCTCTTTCAAAGTGGCTACCGCTTTGAATACCAAGTGGTAAAAGAGGTCACGGACGCCAGAGACTCTTTTCAATGCGAGGAAAACTGTTTGGCAGCCTCCAGGTTCAGATGCACCGGATTTTCATTCAGGTACTTTATTGGATCCAAGATAGAGCAATGGTTAATGTCACACCTCGGACCACCTTTTCCTCGACTAGCTTTGGTATCGGTCTCAATATTTTATTTCCGTCCTTTTAGATCTTCTTCAGGGGCTTACCGAAATTGCGAACTGACAGACCGTCCCATAACAAGCCTCAGTAGTTTGACGGATATCGATGTGACCCAGGTTGGTTTTGAAATTGCTTTTTTAATAGCCTACCTCGACCATGAGACATTATTTTACCGCTCTGACCCCAAGGGTTGGAACATTTATGAACGAGTGGATTACGCAGGGGCCTGCCGTGGAGACACGTCCTTCACGGCCATTCCCGGAATACCCGGTATCCCCCTGGGAGGAGGGGGAGGTGGTGGTGGGATCTTGGAAGTGGAACGATTGAGTTGTTATAATCGCATCAGCAGTGATCACACCTTTCGGTCCCGAGCCATTCTCACTGAGGTCGTGGCCAGGACTTTGGAAGATTGTGCATCCGAATGCGATCGTCTTCGACTTGGAGCCCGAGAGCAATGCCAAGCATTTTCTTATCGGTACGTCCTTGTGACATTCTCTTACTTTCCTTACTTTCAGCACTTATTAACTACCAAGTGCAAACTCAGAAAGAGTGCCAACTCCGTTCGTTTCGTTTTCAGGCAATATACTTCGAGTTTGACACGGAACTGCATGCTCAGTGATTTCTTTGGAAGAAATGTGGATTCCGAGTTGGAACGAGATTACAATACGGAAGTATGGGAATTTCAAGGCGGAAGTGATGTCCGTTGTCAGCAGAGAACTTTCGGTAAATAGTCTGCCATTGTTGTGGTTGGGATTGAAGCACGAGGATGTTTTTTGTACTTATTTGCATACTTAACTCTCCACTCACATACTTGTATTATGTTCTTTAGATCCCGTAGGGTCGGGCTTTTCCCGAGGTTACTCCGTTTCGGGCAAGGCGTGCGAATACGGGGCGGAATTGAATCCCGATGTGCGATATTGGTATTGTCGCACTCGAGATGACAAAGGATGGGACTATTGTTGTCGGCCTGGTAACACGTGTGGATACAGCGATGGTTACGAGTATCCCTGGTAAGCATCAGTCACCAATCCCCTCTCTTCCGTCCAAGTCACGGGCAAGAACTTTGTTTATCCCCGTTGAAGAGAAGCAAGAACTAGAGCCTGCCTAAGAGTTTTGCACCACGTAAATCCCATCCACTTTGCCCTTATAATCTCCCTTTCAATGTGGCCAAAAACCGCACTCGAACTAACGAGTCTAGGAAGGGACTTTTTCTTAAGTGGCTCTTCCAGTAGAACAACTCTTTCTTGCTCTTTTTGTAGGTGTTACGTGGGCGAGGCTGGTTTTGATCAATGGAGGCCCTGCAGCAATTCCTTGGTGGATTCCAGGTAACAAGAGCATGTGCCATCTAACAATCCTGGGATAGCGATAGAGCATGATGATCTATACTGAATAGCCCAACTCTGACCTTTTGTGAGCGTCCTCGTTTGTTGCTGACTGATTAACTGACTTTATTCAACATAACCACCTTGCTGTCTCTTTGTCCTCGTCTGCATGACACGTTTTCCTTATTATAGTTACAGCAAAATGGGAGCCTACTTGCAGCATGCCCATGGGCCTGTACCCACCCATGTACCGACTCAAGATCCCTTGAATGTGACCAACTCTTTGACCATTCATCACCACGAAAAGATGAACGGTGATGAAATGGATCACACCGATACTGCTGCCACAGAATTTGTCTCCGTTTTGCCGACAGCAACCGACAGCTCGGATGACGTCAGTAGGATGAGGAATGATGGAAAAACTGTCAATTTTGACGTCGAGACCTTCGAGCCAGTTAATCTGAACTTCCATCGGGATGTTGAGCAAGACCAAGAGGGTCCACAAAAGACTCACGAACCTTTGCGAGATCAAGCAGTTCGACCCCGACGCCATTTCTCCAAACGGACTCTGTGAGGAGGACTTGACTCTTGTTATTTCCTCTATTAACTCCTTCTTTGACAAGAAATTTACTCCCTTTTCGCTTGGTCTAAGATCTCTTCGTCTATTGCATACCTATCGACCATCATTTACCATTATAAAGCCCTTGTCTTTGATTAGAATCTATGGAGGATAAGTCTAATCATAGATACCGAGAAGCTCCTTAAAATTCAGATGATCATCCCTCTAACAATTATTATCATCCTATCATCATCATCATTACCGATACATTCAATTTTGCTGTTATTATCATTGCATCCAGCGCTCACGACTCGTTCAGTGTTCGTCGCCAAAGCCGATTACCACGAATCTTGGTCGAAGGTGATCAAGAATCTGGATTAGCTCGAGTCAGACTCGAGCCTCAGCCGTCACCCGCTAAGCAAGCTCCGGATCCGGAAAAGGTCAATTTCGAGATGCTAACCTCCCCCACCACCATTGGCAATAGAAACCGTGATTCTCGACGTGCTAGAGTGGAGCAAGATCTTGCCTCGAATGAAGAGCCTAACGCTCCCGTTCCATCCGATACCGGAGTGACCAGTTCGACTGGATTTGGTGGAGCGTCTGTCATATCGTTCGGCTAGATATCCGTTTCCACGCAATAGCATTTGATACTGAAAGAGAGCCGAGGCAATCCGCGCTTGTGTTAGGATACGATTTAGATAGTATTATGAATTTGCTACGTGTTGTACTCAAACTACATCGGTGAAATTCTTCATGAATAAAATGTATGGAAAACTAGTTATTTGTTTGAACAAATATTCACTGAACATTCAAGTTATTCCTTATTCGTTATGGATAATTAACGCTTCATGGTTTTTCATCAATCTAATTGGCTCTAAAATGCCAATTTTTAAGCTATGTTTGCCATGCCATTCCTTCCCTGCCCATTGACGACGGTCTCAAGTTCAATATTGACATACTCAGTAATTTTATGCAACCACACATAGTTACGAAATAATAAGCAGACTTTTGTCCAACCACGCGTTGCTGCCGCACATTTAATGAAGAGGTCTAATGGCGTATCGCCGCAGAGTTTGAAGAATTTGGAGCTTGGTTAAAAAATATTTAACTTTTCAGATAGCCCAACTTTGACCGAATCGTTCTTTCCCGTCTAAGCAGAGTTTCACGCTAAAGTCAACTCCAAATCCCACAAATCCGTTGAGACATTGAAGTACACAATTAGAAAAGCCATGACCAACTTATAACCAAAATGTCATCAAAACCAACAAGTTTTTTTCCTCCCTCGAGAGATCAAAATAATCCAAACATTGTATAGGAATATATGTCCATTCTCTAATCAATCTCTACTGTGAGTCTAAGTAAAACATAAAACGTACAAATATAATCTTTAATTGTATGAAGGAGTAAGCAGACATGAAATCTGGTTCGAGTATAAAATGGTTTGACTAGATTTTGAGTCCACAATGAAGTGATGATTAGAGTTAGTTCCGTCCACTAGAAGAAACGACGAGAACGAGAACCCAAGCGTACAAACTTGTGTAAAAACAAGTGTTTGAAATTAGCTCATATTAGCATATCAATCCATTTGAAACCTAAAGGTAGGTTACATTTTTGAAAACGTAATTAATCAATCACTAAAATCCTAGGCACTACTCCTAAGACGGACCTAGGCAAATGCATACAATTTATAACAGGTCATTGCAACTTACAAAGACACTGACTGACATATCGTAAACGACGAAAACGACCCAAGTTGCATGCTGTGCAATGAGTACGACGAGACTCCATGGCATTTACTAGCTGCATCTATAAGCTGAATGCCCAGGTTTAATAACAAGACGATGGACATGGTTTCATCATCCGACTTTGCCACAAATGCCCAAATGGTCGCTAAAGCAACTCCTCGGATTCCTCAAGCAATCTATCATATGGGAGTTACTGTATCTATGGGGGCAAAATTAAAAGGTGACTAAGGAGCGGGAATATCTCTTGATTGGCACACCCTTTATCGGAACGCAGTAATCAATCTGCCGCCTGACTCCTAACAAACTAACAAACGGCAGATTGCTAAACAAACCACACGTGACGTGGCATGAAAGAGATTTCTTTTCCGGACATTATGTGGCCCACGTCAATACTTATACATCATATTTTGAAAGAATTTGCCAGTAAACAACACAAACGCATCATAATACAATCGGCCTTTTATTTGCTAGAGGCTCACTCACAACGCGCCCTCAGAAGTGCATAAACTAAAGCATATTTCGTGCAACGTGAGAGGGCTAGTGATGGGATCAAATCAAATTTCAAATTCAAGGTTGCCAGAAAACGTGGAAAGTGAAAGCACCTGCTTATTCCCTCATGACGCAAAAAGTTAAGTTTTAGCAAAAAGCAGCCCTGGTTTGACGAAAGAAAATCAGGGTTACTTTCGAGGCAAACTAACGGGTATCGGTCATTCCTCCAGTAATTTCATAGTCTATTGAAAATGTAAATTGGTAGCCCTGGTCGCAACCTCCTGTGAATATTAATTTGATCCCCATCAGTAAAGAGGGCTATTGCTATATAATGTTTACAAATCATAACTGGTTAGTGTAGCTTTTCAGGTTTATGAAAAAGTGATCGGCAAATTTACATCGTGTAGAACGTTGGTAAAGACAGAACAACGTTTCAGCATTCAGTAAAAAAGTTTTCTCTCTCGGTCTCAATTCTCGAGTGAGCATCAACGCGTTCTGGGCAAGTGGGTGCACAGATTTAGACTCTACGAGAGGGTGCAGCCAGGGTGGCCACAATCACACAAGTGTTTTTTTAAGCCACAAGTTTTAAATGACAATATTTCCTATATTTGTCTTTTTAAAGAAGTCTTTGAGAAAGTGAAAGAACATTTTACTTCTTTATGCCAGAAAAGATATAAATCAGTTGTCTTGCCAATAACTTAAAGTAGGTCGTTTCCAGATCTATTTTTTTGTAACAAGGTGTAACTAATAAGCAAGCTTCTGATAAATAAACGATTATGAAATTTTGTGTCAGTATCTTGCCTTAAAGCACTGATAATATCATTTGACTAAGTTTTGTACGGTGAATCATTTTCATTTACCTTAAGTGATTTAGTATGCTAATGTGAGCAGCTTTAATATTTATGTCTTTTGTCTGAACTTGATCATTTTTCCTTTAACGAAGAAAGATGTGAGTGTAAATATTAGCATTTGATGCGTTATTGCATCCTGGCCATTGAAGAGTTACGGTACTTGGCGGAAGGGGATTTGGATGGAAAAGGTGAAACCGACGTGGATACAATTCTTGACGATTTCAATTGGACAATTTGCTGATGTGGCGAAAGGAGGTGGGAGGTAGACGACATTTAAATAGAAGACAATGGCCCTTGTCTTGTTGTTATTAACACCGGGGTTCATTGCTAGCATTTTGTAATTCCACTGCAGAATCAGCCAAGAGATTCAGGTCGTCTGCATATTGAAAAGACTGCACCGAAAGATGGTTGAAGATGGGACCTTGGCGATTGAAGGCTTTGGGGAGGCTGGGTGCGTACTGGTTGAACAAAATTGGCGATAGTGGATCCCCCTGCGGGAGACCGATCTAAGTGAAATACTAAGGAGCATCACCATAACGAATGGAGCATCTGAGCCCCTCGTAGATGTTCGCTAGCAGGACCCAGATTGAATGAAGGATTCCCAATAGCTGGAGTTTGCAGATTCATTATATTCGGTACACTCCTCTTAAAAGCTTTGGGGATATCCACAAAGCATCCATAAATTCTGGTCTTATTGCTTCGGTTGTATTGCACAATTTTAAAGATGAGAGTAGCTGCTGTGGTGATAAAACGATTTCTCCGAAATCAGAAGTGGAATTAGGGAAGGGGACCCTTATTCTCGACCAATTCAGAGTAGCGGGCATCTAACAAAGTAGACGTTGTCTTCCAAAAGCGGTTTTTCTTGGCGATGTTTCGATGGTTGGGTGGAACATCCCTGGGCCTCCTCTTGAGGATGATGAAGATAACGGCTGACTCCATCCACTCTGGTGCAAACAAAGAAGAATGAAGGGTGTTGCTGAATGGATGTTGGAGGAGTGAATGACTGGGCTTAGGTCCGGAGAAGTGAAGTTGGGAGGGAGAAACCCCAGATCTTGAAGAGGCTGCTTTCATCTTCTTGAAGGCCATGTTCAACGTGAGTTCCTTAAAACGCTTCAAAAGGGGAATTCAGAATTTTGAAACAGAAGCAAAAAAAAAATATTTGCGGTATCATATTGCAATTAACGCATGGTCGTGCAAGTGGTTTACTTCTTTTGTTGGTACTAGCGACTTTGCTTCAATTAGGGTCGATTAACATGCCCTACTCATATTGGGCCCAACTTCGTTGCAATTAAGAATGATTCATGGTTACCGAGAGGGATTGCCAATCGCATGCGAGAAGTGTCTCCGAGCGAATGACAAAAAAATCAGCTTTGTTAGCGCAAGGATTAGTCAATGGGGATGAGTATGCAGAATAATTTCCAGATCGTGCAAACATGCAAGCAACGTTCAATTGCATTACCAATTTAGTGGCAATTAGGTCAACTAACGGAATTTGAGATCACGCTCCAACAGATTTGACTGTTTTCATGTCTGCTACGAGTATGTTCATCAACCAGGCGAGACTAGTGATAAATGTCAAGATGATTGGCACTCCAGTCTAGAATATTCCAACCATCACGGATCCGAAATTAGCGTCAACACCCTTCAATTCGATCAATTCAATTACGTTGTGAATTGGCAGGTGAAAAAAACAACAACTTGTTTTCACCAGCCTCGAGCCCTTCCTTTCCTTTTATCCTTCAAATTCCGAGTTCTTTTGTACCAACACAGGTACAGTTTTCCATGGCTACACGTTCGTGCTTGAAAGTTCTAGTCATTGATCAAACATCAGGTTCCTGGATTCAAAAAGAAAACAATCGCCATGTCTGAAGTTTCGGATGTGGATATGGGAGCTCTCCAGGCAGGACTGGGCGGAATCACATGGTGGGGCTTTAGCCCAACGACGGGCGTTCTCTCGGACTTGCCGAAAGGTACGTTGGATCATGGCCAAGAAAACTTTGATTAGGTTCCCAACCAGAAATGAAGGAGGGCAGTGTTCGTTCGCTGTTCACCCTTCAATGCTAATGGATCCAACGCTTTTGGTTGAGAGCAATCACTCAAGCATGAAATAGACAAGTGGCATCTTCTCGAAAGAGAGCGAGAGCGAGAGAGAGAGAGAGAGAGAATCGAAAGGAATTTCGAGGAGGAGCACTTCACTGATCCATCGATCACGTTATATCCTCGAGACCAATTACAGATGAGGGATGCAACCACGTTCTTTTGGTGGGATCAGGCGATGGCCGACACATCTTGGACTTCTTGCTGGGGCCAGATTCGGACTCTGGTCAGGTGAACTTTTACGTGTTGGAACAAAACGTGGCCTTGTATGCACGTCAGTTACTTTTTCTGGCCATATGGAGGCACGCAGAGGCCTCTGATAAGGCCAAAATATTCATGGAAACCTTCGGCAATCTCCGTGTCTCATCCAAGACCGCTCATGCTATTCGTAGCTGGAGTGCAAAACTGGAACAATGGGTCCATGAGAGACCAACAGGGGACACAAATGGCTCCTTCTTATCGGGCGTGGCTCTGGGAAAACTGAAATCTAAAGAACGTGATGATCTAGCAGATGTCTTCAAACATTGGAAACAGTTCCCCACCGAATACGAAGATGCAGCATCTGGATTTTGGGAGGAACGGACGCGACGACTCCTTTTGGATCAATTTGGAGCCAGGGTATGTACATACGTACAGCGTACGTGTATCATACGTAAGAGAATTGGGATGTCATCATTCAAACGGGACACAAATTTCACTAAGCCATAATTGGATAGTGTGGGCACATAATCCATTATATGGTACGAACCCACTACACACACACTCAGCACCATCCAGGGTAGAATTATACGTACATAGGTAGAGTGGTTGTCACGGGTTTATGATGGCGGAAATCTTCCAGCTAGCTCCCACGTTCAGCTAAGCAGGAAGTAAACTATAAGTTGCTCGTTTTTTCTTCATCCATCTATATGTGCTACGAAGGAAGGTGTAATAGATATGGATTACCGTCTCCGTTTAGTGGAACGAGGAGGATCTATCATATCTTTGCTGGAGTACTCGGACTGGAGACTCTCGGGAAATGCATTCATATTTGACGAGGAAAAAGACCAAGGGGAGGAGATGAACAAAAGTAAGTACCCCAAGTAAGTACGGCCGATGGAATGGAGAGAAAAAAATATTCAGTTAGTAACGAAAGATCAATAATTTGAAACACCGCCAAGTTTTTTCGTGGCAGCTTTTCCCTGCAAAATAATCGATCTTTTCTTTGACAAAGCTCTGATTTTCAATGTTTTATTGACATAATATAATCTAACTTGAGCAAACAATATAATTTTCAATTTTTGATTGCAAATAACGTGTCGTATATCGTGCATAAACTATGTAGAGACTAGAACAACCGAACAATGGAACAGGAAAGTAAACACGACAAAACGTGGCAAAAATTCAGTACCCGAAATTTGATTTTGAAATACGTATTTCTTTACATCTGTTTATTTGATGAGGAAACGTAAACACCTAATTCTGTTGTTGGCTTCGGTAACCAAGGGTAAGTACTACATATCCGTATTTGATCGTTCCTTGCCACAAGCCATTCTCATCTTGCATAAGTGGATAAAATGAGATGGAAGATAGATGATTTTTCTCCATATTCCCCAGCTCAAACCAATCCGACCTTAATCTCCAGTCTTTTGGTCAAGGATCCATCAAGCCGGAAGAAGGTTCCTCAATACGGATTCTGGGGGGATATTGTGACGGGGCCATTTTTTTCCTTCGGCTACCCAAGCAGTACCCAACCACTCGCCTCTTCAATAGATTTGACCCAAACTAGATTGAAGCGAACTGCCACCAGCAAAACACTCAATTACTTTCAATCCCGACTGGATTCCCGTGCCACATTGAGGACGGAGTCCTCGGCACCTCAACCACACACAATCACTTTCCTTCCCGTTTCCAGCGGAGAAAAGGACCTCTTGGTCAAAAGCAAATATCATCAGAAGTTCGACAAAATCTTCATCGGATGCAGTGTGGCCCATTTCTTGGACAAAGCTCTTTTTCTGAACTTGAAGAACTCACAAAGGGGATCAGAATTGGCCGTGGAAAGTCCTCGCTATTTGTTGCATTTGGCGTACGAGGTCGAGCAAAAGTTCAAGGAGCAACTAATTTGTATCTTGAAGGAATACGAGGACACTCACATTTGCCGTCTGGTTGACGGGGAGAACGAAGAGCAACAATCACCAGCGGCTGTAATACGAGTAAAGGTTGTGCCCAAGTAAAGCAAGCTCCACGCTCAGTAAATCGTTCTTCTACATACATCATACTAAGGACCATAAGAAATATACATGCGGCATGATAAGTTCCGTCTTCTGAATTGTGCCGTTCATTGAAGAGGTTGAAGCAAAAGGTAGGGTCGCTCAGAGCTCATCCAAATCGATCTCCATGGTCTTCACAGATTCCTGGTGATGAATGGTTTTTGGAGCTGGACATCCCTCGATAGAGTCATTCAATGTGTCAATGGGCTTGGTTTCGGGGACAAGAAACTGGACAAAGATTGCACCCATGGCACAGCAGCAGGCATGGAACAAAAACAACCCATTCAGACCCATGGTTGAGGTCATGGCAGGAAATTGCTTCAATAAGATGAACACTGATCCATAACGAAACAGCATCGCCAGCGAGTTCCCCATGTTCCGAATTGCATCGGGCAAGAGCTCACCCATCATTGTGTAAGGCACTGATCCGATGCCGCAGCCATAAAAGAAGCTGTACAAGCAAATGCTGATGGCAGGCAAAAACTGGAAAAGATGGTTCGAAAAATATCTCAAAATGGAAACAGAGACCATTAGAAAACCCTAAGAGTCATACATCAACGAGTTGACAAGTTTACTTACCTGGAACAATAAAAAGCTGTGCTCAGGAAACCTCTCTCCAAGGTCGTGATGAGACATGCCCAATGCGAGAAGCAAAGACGCGATTGTGATGCCGATTGATGCATAGAGAAAGTGGGTTTTCCGACGCGTGTGCTTCACCAAAAATGGGGCCACTATGAAGCCCAGGTTGAAACCACACTGATGGAGGACACTGATCAGATTCTCATTCATGGAGAAGTGGGCCATTTGAGCGATGAGGATGATGTAGTTATACACTGTATCCGAACCCGAAAACGATTGGATCAGCATCAGGACACATACCATGCTCATATACTTGAAATTATGCCAGGTCAATCGCTTTCCCAGCGATACAACCCATGAATCATGAGATAAATGGGTTGCCAGGTGTGCCTTAAGACAGGCCATTTCCAGGAGCGCAATCTCTTTGTCTCTCCATAGATTGATGAGATTCTCTTTGGCTTGAGGCTCTTTTCGTCTTTCCAGCAGGAAAACCGGGCTCTCAGGCACTTTGAAGATACAAAGACAGAAAATCAAGCACGGAACAGCACATGTGAACGGCATCCAAGGGTAGGGAACCACCCAACCAAGCACGAGACTGAACAAATTGCCACAGTTGAGAGAAAAAATGTTCCACGCCGCTAAGGCCGATCGATGGCGTGGAATGGCACTCTCGTGGAGAAATAAATAAGAGGTGGGTAATCCAAGACCCGAGCCAAAGCCGCACAGAATGCGGCCAACCAAAAGGAAATGGGCGGACCATGCCACGTGAAGCGCCATGAGCCCTAGCAGGACGAAGTTATTAGCCACAAAAAGGCACAATCGACGGCCAAGCAAAGATGACATCAACCCACTGAAAAGGCTGCCGAGGACAATGAATATGGACAATAGGCTAACTGAAATCAGGAAGGCACGGTGTTTCAGCAGAATGTAGGCAGATCAAAAGACCTCTTGCGTAACCTACCAAACCATGATCCAATCTCAATATCTAATTTAATAAATGAGTGGTCCAATTGATGAGCGGGGAGGGCAATGGTTCCATAAGTCAATTGAGTGCCGGCCACAAAGGCTGGAATCAGCTCCACACAATAAACCGCGTACTTTAGAAAATACGGTTCATTATTTCAATGTAAAGCAACGAGAACACAACTGACCAAAGCATTACCAATCTGTAATTTGGTGCGGGTTGAGCTGGACAAGATTTTTCGTTACTTTTAGCAAGTCTTGAGCTCAATGGTGGACAGAAAAGGTCATCTTCTGCCTTATCGACTATAGGTTCTTCCGTTTGGTCCAGTTCATCCACCTCGTTCAAATTGGAAAGACACACCAATGGTTCTTCTCTGTTGTTCATGTTGGAACTGAATCACTTCCCAATTGTCAGATTGCGACAATCGATCCGTGTTTTGGAACTCAATGTGCTAGTAGTCGTAGAAGTTGGTGTTGGATTTGAACTCGAAATCCAATTCGTTTTTGTAATGTTCATTAACCCTGGGTTAAAAAGCTAACAATGTCACTTAGTGGAGATTATCGCTACTTCCAAGGCAGGTCTTTCCTGGGTTTGCCCTAAGCGATTACTGAAAGAGGGAACAAAACCTTTGTTCGAGTTCTCACGATATATAGTACAAAGACATTCGACGATGAACGTCAGATATCGATTGAATAATTCAGTGGTTGGGCCGACAACTCGCACGGAACCTTGACATTCAGCTTTTGAAATGTCCTCAATTCATTTCCTTTTTTTGGTTTGGTTAATTGCATATTCTGATTGTTTCCGAAATTGTACAAATAAATCCGAATCTAGAGTGTTTCTTCATTTTTTTTTAATATTGCATTTCCATACTGGGCTTGTGATTTACACATTTTCCTACACCCGAGCCTTGTCTTAAGCCATCTTTCATCGAGCACTTCATAATTTTGTAACCACGAGGCAAGCCTTCACGTCATTTCATTTTCAATTTGGCAAATGTACACCGTGTGTCGTTAAGGTTACTCCTTGTTGGCCTAATTAGGGCAATATCATTGACCTCATTGTAATTGTGTCATCAAAGACGTCGAGTTTAGCCCTTGTTTCAGGAACCGCTTTTGAGGGTCAATCAGCGTGTCAAAACAAAGCAGTTATTGTCGTACCTGGTTCGATCCATGAATATTTAAGGAAACCAATTGAGCAAATTTGACCATGCAAGGTCTCATTGTAATGAACTTTTTGTTAGTTCGAAAACATGATGTAACAATCACTACATTAGTGAATTGTAAAGAAATGAAAATGTCTATTTAACAAAAAAAAAACACAGGGTGTCCAAAAGTATAAAGCAGAGCATGAAAAAATTTAAACAGAAAAAGTTGAGGCATGAAAATAGATGCGCCCACATAAGAACGGCACGAAAAGTATTGTAAGCTGTACGACGCAAAAACACTTCTGTTCCAAAAAATAATTGATTCGCTTCTTGGCCCAAAACGGAAATATCTGGACCACTCTGTTTGGATTTCGTCATCTTGGTTTAATAAGTCATTTATTCTTCTTCTGGTTCTATCATGTCTTTAATTGATCCCCTCCTAATTCGAACGTTTCGATGATGTATCGTACAGGGTATTTGTCATAGTCTTCTGGCTGTGCCATTCTCTGACACTTCGTCCAGATAAAGTTTGATTGCTTGGGAGTGTGACGCCCCAGACTCTGATGTCAAAGGGGGTTCTACTGATCTAAATAGAAGTAGGTATCCTTTTTGCTTTCGTTCGCATTAAGCGAACTAAGGCTTGAGTTATTCTCTGCTGGTGTTGCCTCATTCTAATTTTTACCCCATACCTATGTCTGAGACAAACAAATGTGTTGTGAGTGTTTTTTTTATTGGTATGGTGTACTTTTGCTCAATAAACATTTCAATAATCTATTGGTTGAGGGAAACATCAAACACATTTGGCATGTTACTTGGTCGCAAATTCATACGAAAAAGGCTTTTCAACCACACGTGCATGTACAACAGGCTACGTGTTCAGTTAAAACATGATGAAAAACATATAAAATACTATTTCACATTTGGGCATCACCTGGAAAATTTGTTGAAATTCGATGAAAAGAATCTTTGACGATTGATCGATTGTACAGGGTGAACGGGATAAAGTGTTACAAACAAAAGCATCTATTGCCGCTATGAAAATTGCTCTAAATACACCAGATTCTGGATTTAGGCTCTTCGATAAATTCCCTTTCAGTGTAAAAAAGATTAGTCAAATTATTCGCTCTTGACAAAAAATATGCACAGAAAACACCCACTGTCAGCCTCACCTCTGGAACGCTCTGTACTGTCCCTAGAAATGACTTGCTGACCTTGGCTTCCGTACGTCGAAAGCTGTTGTTAAAAAAATGTTGCAATGGTTTCAATGCAAAGCCAATACCGTCGGCAATCGGGGCACCAATTTTGAAAGTAAATGGTTCAATCATATAGTCACTGTTGCCAAAGCAAATTCTGTAACACCTTATAAAATCCACCCTGTAATAAAATATTCAGTGATACACAACTACAAGTAGCATGTGAACGATTATAGTCCATACGATAGTTGCGACATATATTTTCTAAAAGGGAAATGGTTGTAGCGCAGTTGATTAACGCGCGACCGAGCTATGCTCGGGTTCATAGGTTCGATCCTAGGTCTCCCCTCCCCCCCTGCAGTGGATCATTGCCTCGAACGGCGGACCCTGAACCCTAAATGGGACAGCATATATATGTAACATTGAACAAATTGTAAAACTATTGTGGTCCAATGAGAAGCAGAATCTCGCAATAAAGACTTTAGTAAAAAAAAAGTGTACAGTGAACGAAACAAAGTGTCGCCCCTTCGGAGAGGTCTTACGATAAAGCATGCTCATTTAGAGGGAAATATACAAATAGAGGATCGAGTCCGGACAGACCGACACCAAATTGTAAGCGGTACTTTTGTAATCCTTCAGACCTCTCACTACATATGCGAATCATCTGAATTGCATTTGAACAGCTCTATGAAAAAAAGACACAAATGTCCCATTCCTTATGCCTATTCCTTATATCAGTCTATTGAAATTTGTTACAATATCCATAAAGAACGATTGTTGAACTGAACGGAAGTATCATAAGAAAAATAACCAGAGCAATCACATATCGCATGCTCGGCTAATTATACAGTTCAACACACGAACTACCCACTTTTTGTAGATAATCACAATTTCTATCACACTGCCTAAGCTCCTTTTTGAGTCAGTACATGGTGATGGAGTGGTTGTCAAAATGGACAATGAAAAAGTAAGAGCTACAAATTGTATGTTTATTTTGGACACACATTTAAGTTATATATGAGAAACATTTCGTTGAACTCGGTACAACTATCTAAGATGAAGGAAGGCAAAGATAAGCATTCACAATTTGTTGTCTATGCTGATCAGCCCGGAGTGAGTGAGAAGTGTGTATAGCACATTGAATTTCACTCCACCACCCTAAGCATAGATGGATAACAACATCTGCCCTCTATGAATCAAAATTTGATTGATTCTTGTCGGACTCAAACAGAGATTCCATGTTGCTTCACCCGTTCTTTAAAAGAAGGGAAGGGGCGGTGCGATCCAGGAACAAATGATGGAAGTGAGGCCGTTGATGATTTAAGTTGCAGAGTGGCAGAGTTTAATGACACTTGCCATAACCAGAGGATCCATAACCGTGCTTGCACTTGCAGTAATCACAATGACAGTATTCCCCCTCCATGGATCCGTAGCAGTACTTCTTGCCGTATCCCTTCTTGCCGTAACCTCCGCAATGGATGTGACCTTTTTCGCACTTGCAGTAATGACAAGAGCAGTACGAGCCTTTGACGATGCAGGCCGTACCATGGGCCTTGTGTCCATGACCATGACCGTGCCCATGACCGTGTCCATGACCAGCCTCCGCCCCGCTAGGTTGATCCAGTATGAGGATCATAAACACCACCACAGCCACGGTGCATGTCATCAGGTTTTTACTTCGGAAAGACATGTTCATTGGAGGCACTTGACTCGTGAAAATCACTGGGAATTTAGAATCGCTATGTGTTTTCACTGGAAGGCCCCAGATGAACTGATGATCTTCCACTTTGCATTGCTGGTATTTATACCCTACGTCTATTTTCGAGGGTGGATTGGCGAGGGCGATCATTCTGAATGCATTTTGCTTAAACGGCATCGTGATTTTCAGCGCACTAGCCCTGAAGTAAAAGGTTATTCAGCGTGATGATGAGGCCTTCTAAGCCTCTGATAGACTTTTGAAGAAAAACACTTCTTATTTTTCTTTCTTATCTGCATTTCCGTCAATTCAGGAAGATAGTCCCCAATTTCTTTATGGAGCTTTTGTATGCTCAGGCCCAACTATCGAGTGTGGTTCACAAATGGAATTTAATGTTTTGGACATTTATCTGAATTAGTTTTTATCTATTTTAAAACAGAAATCACAAGATAGATCAAACTAGTTTTAGTATTGCTCAGAGTTTGTCACTTGATAATTGATTAAGCGTTGTAAGATATTACAGTTTTCACCAATTAGCTTGCGCTGACGGGCTATAGATAAAATGTTAGACTTTGTTCAAATGATTTAGATTTCAACCTTTCCTTTTTGAGTCATCGTTGAGTTAACACGAATTAGCATCCCCGGGATAATTTACACAACCCCCACCACTAATAAAAGAGCTATTAAACTGATTCACTTTTTCATAAACACAAGAATCCCCTTTTTTATGGAAAAAGCTCGCGAGCCATTTTTAACCAGTTAGAGCCCAGAAAGACTTGCTGGGAGCAAGTCCAATTTTAAGGATTTTTTACAACTCCACAGTACAAAAAAGTGCCTCAAAGGTCATTCAAAATCAATGACAATGGCTCATAATCCAATTAGATGGATGCAAGGATAGCTTTTTGTATACATTTCGATTGTCTGCGTTGTCAATTCTCAAATGCCAAAGTTTTAAGTCGCATTTTTCTTCGTGTACTTTTTTTTCTTTTTTCGTTTAATCATAAATAAATATATTGAATGAAATATATTTCACTTATGTGAATAGTTTCTAAACTCGTCATCGATCAGCATCATCAGTTTTTTTTTCCTTTGCATTTGTAGTATTTCGTCATTATGTATTTAACAGATGCTTGATCAGTTTGAAAATCTAAAAGCTCCGCTTTGTCTTACAATTGGTCGAATAAACAATTTTTGAGGTAATGCCCCCAAAATTTTTTTTTTGCAATGCATGAAATATATGGATTCTTTCGCTTTATGACAAGACTCTTAAAGACGATTGATCAACTGATCATTAATGTGATGAATAGGGCCGGCCAAAAGTTGCATTCTGCATATTGAGCAAATTTTGCAAAAAAATGCACATTCGAGATTTCTCTGCAAATTTTGCAAATTTAAGAGCAATAATTTACATATTCTGCAATATATTGTGCATTTTGAGCCATTTCAGCAAAAAATATAAAATATTTGTGAATAATTTTCAAGAATTCTGGTCAATTTTAGAAAAATATATGAAATTTTATTGCCTGATATTTTTTTTTAAATCTCTTTAACAAAAATTAATTTTTGTACTTTCATGGCTTTTTATTCCATTCATCTTAAATAGCTATTTTTATCTGAATTCAATGTGATGGGGTTTTCACACAAGGATATATTTCGGAATTATTAAAACATTGCACTCGGTCGTCTTGTGCTCATATCTGGTGTCTTTTCAAATCAAGTTGAAACCAACGTGATTTCACACGGGCACACAAAAGGCGGGAACTGACGAAACAAATAAATTGAGTATCAAATCAACCTCATATTAAAGGAAGGATCAAGGACACACATTTTAACAGTTTCAAAATTCAACATTGAAGGAAGCCAAAGAGTAGCAAGTGCTTCATTGTTTCGACTAGCCTTGATATTTTGGAGAGCTCAAAACTGTGAACCTTTACATTTATTGCAATTGATTATTAAAACCTGGTTGAGAAAAAGCTAATGGATATTTTTGAAAATGTATTGTAAAAGATACCTCCTGCACCTACTTGAAATACTGCATTGTCCCAATCTTCTAGGTTTGTCGCAATAAAGTAGTTGCTCTCTAATTCTCACATTATTCCTGCTTGTCCTGTTGGCAAAAGCTCAAGCTTTTCCTGAAAATACAACTAGAATCTCCATACTTTACACACAAAAGAGAAAATATACAAATATTTGCATTTTAGAGGTCTCTTCACCAGAGGAACCAAATTTCATCTAGAAACCTGCCTGGTTCAGGGTATTAATTTGGGGGTCCAAGTTAGAGGACAACTTTGAGGGCTTTTGTTTTTTAAGATTTTGAAATAATGAAATGTATTGAAACCTTTGGTAATTGCTTCAAACTTTTACAAAATTAGTTTCACGTTGGTTTTATACCTATGTGTCTTTTTTGCTTTTAAACAGGCTCATGTCTTTGCAGTTGAGAATTTTTCTTCTTACGGAAAAAGGTATAACGTGCTTTCAAAATTTTTTGTTAGTGATTATTTGGCCCTCAAAATTTGGTATCAATAAATACCATATTTATCTTCAAGTTTTGGCCGGCCTTAGTGATGAAGCACGTTAGATAATTTCAATAAAATGCATCATTTTGTCTCCGACTAAATCCACTCCATCAAACGCTGAAAAATATGAAGAGCACTATTAAGCTCCATAACTCCCACCTCTAAGAGGCTGCAAATTAAAAAAATGGAATCGACGAATAATTACACAACTGGTCAAATTAAAGACATTACTTTAGCCATTCCTTAATTGTTGAAGTGCTAACAAGGGTCTGTAATCCTACTAAGTCACGTAGTAATCAGGCGAAGCAATTCGAATGTAGACGAACAAATACCTTTCTTGTAGTCTGTGAATGCCATGAAAAGAAGCAACGTCTCCAACCACTCAATTAGGGCTAAAAGCTAGTCCTTAAAACATAACTCATGTCTTTAGAGATTTTCTGTCAACAAATCGGTTGTCGCAGGTGTCGACAAGCATTCAGCACTTGGTCAAGGACATTATTCATAGCGGTCCTAGCAGAACAGACGAGGGTTTCATGAACAAAAACCCAATGGTAGGACTACTAGGGATTTGGAATTTCCATTTCCCTTATCGAAATTCTCCTACACCGACTAAATTTCCTACTTTTACCCGAAGATAGTGTATGGAAAGATATTTACGCAACTTCTAAAAGCGGTAAAAGATATCCTGACTGGGCAATGATGGTGTTTGCTCTATGTGAATGGCTCGGATACTCATAAGTGTAACTACGTTTTCCCGCTATATTGCGAATCCCCACGATTTCAAGAGGACCAAAAATGTCGATGAAGCTATGATAGAACGATGCTTTGACGATTTCTTGTATCAGAAGGGGTGCTGCCACTTGGGTCTGACATCTTTGGCAACCAAACTCTCTGTCCCCTCGTACCCAATACTTCTGTTGAAGAAGTCCAAGTAGTTAGTTTCTTTTGATATTGTTTCATTGTGAGGTTGATGAGTGGAACCTTGGGGCAAATCACAATTGGATATTTCTGAATGTTGTCCACCACAGCAGAAGCAATACGTCAGCTTGCTCAAATAATGCCGACCTCTTCCAAGAACAACGAAAGCTGAAGCTATCTTGACGAACTGGAAAAAATATCTCCCTTCCCATCTACGCATACACTGCTTCAAATGGAGCATCAAATGTTTCAAGTCAAGCTTGGTTGATCAAATCATCCAAGGTTAATGAAAATGTTTGGTCTGTTGTTCCATGTTGGATTCGACTACTCTCAAGCCTCTCAAAATCATTCGGATCAATACAATTATGCATTTGAAGATCATTGTCTTTGATTGCCGTTATTCTGACATCACATTTTTATTGATAAAAAAGGATCACTGCAAATCAACATTTGTTAAAGGAGAAAACTTGACGTTGGTCATGTCAAAACGATCTGAAGGGTTCAATGTCAGGTTTTTAGCCTATCTCCTTTCTTTACTAAAAAGTAGTGCCCATTCTTTTAAGCACAAGAGTGAATGTTCGATCGAAAAAAAGCTCCATTTTTTGAAAATGTCTTCTCAATTTAAGATTCACTCTTTGCTTTGAAGAATTAGTGTCAGTTTTCCTAACTTCACAGAAGTAGCATGGTTCTTAAGCTACATGAAATGTTTTGAAATCAAATCGTGTAATATTTTATATCTGCAAGTTAAAATGTACTGTAAATGTGCACCTTGATTGTACCTTGCTGTAAGAGGACAAGGTACGCAAGCACATCAATTGTGTCACGTTTAGCTTACCGTTATAACTTAAAATTCAATTTAAACGATCCTTCACCAATGCCATTTCTTGATGTCAACAAAAATGAACGATTAAAATGATGACTAATGGGCTACCTACATTATTTTCTATGAATTTGTTGAATGAAACTTCATGTAATATAACGTATCATTGAGGCAAAAAATTGCATGTTTATTTTGGACACACATCATAGTTATATATGAGAAATATTTCGTTGGACTTGGTACAACTATCTAAGATGAAGGAAGGCAAAGATAAGCATTCACAATTTGTTGTCTATGCTGATCAGCCCGGATCAGTGATAAGTATGAATAGCACATTGAATTTCAGTTCCATCACCCTAGGCATAGATGGATAACAGTATCTGCCCTCTATGAATCAAAAATTTGATTGATTCTTGTCGGACTCAAACAGAGATTCCATGTTGCTTCACCCGTTCTTTAAAAGAAGGGAAGGGGCGGTGCGATCCAGGAACAAATGAGGGAAATGAGGCCGTTGATGATTTCAGTCTGAGGTCAGAGTGGCAGAGTTTAATGACACTTGCCATAACCAGAGGATCCATAACCGTGCTTGCACTTGCAGTAATCACAATGACAGTATTCTCCCTCCATGGATCCGTAGCAGTACTTCTTGCCGTATCCCTTCTTGCCGTAACCTCCGCAATGGATGTGACCTTTTTCGCACTTGCAGTAATGACAAGAGCAGTACGAGCCTTTGACGATGCAGGCCGTACCATGAGCCTTGTGTCCATGACCATGACCGTGCCCATGACCGTGTCCATGACCAGCCTCCGCCCCGCTAGGTTGATCCAGTATGAGGATCATAAACACCACCACAGCCACGGTGCATGTCATCAGGTTTTTACTTCGGAAAGACATGTTCATTGGAGGCACTTGACTCGTGAAAATCACTGGGAATTTAGAATCGCTATGTGTTTTCACTGGAAGGCCCCAGATGAACTGATGATCTTCCACTTTGCATTGCTGGTATTTATACCCTACGTCTATTTTCGAGGGTGGATTGGCGAGGGCGATCATTCTGAATGCATTTTGTTTAAACGGCATCGTGATTTTCAGCGCACTAGCCCTGAAGTAAAAGGTTATTCATAGGTATAGAAACGTGTAAAGCTTTGGGAGTTCATACCAGTGCGCCCTCTGGTTCAACCATGAATGAAGTGTCACCACACTTCCTCCTGATGACAATAAGTTGGCCCCAAATATTTTTTTTGGATTTTCTGGATGTTCTTGTCACTTGACATGTATGGCATCTTTATCAAATGAATGTTGGACTGAAATGGTTCAAAATATTTGTCGTACGATTTCCTAAAATGGCGAACAAATTTGTCAACGAAAATTTGGAAGCACTGGATGTGCTAATATCATGGTAGTTCTTGACGCGATTGCGGCGCAGCCTGACTAATCCGATGCGGTATTTTACACGTCTCTTTAGTATGAGTCTTCCGCAGACTCTTTGATACATTTAAGAAATAAAGTAAATATAATGCTTCTGGATTTTCTTCTTCTGATCCACCATCTCAGGAAGATAGCATATTAGTGGTGTTTTTTGTAATTTTGACCTTTTTGTATGGAGATTGTTCGTAAAACGGAGTTCACAAACAAAAGAAAAATCCACGAACTCTGTAGGTTTTCTTCTTTTTATTCCAGCTTTTTGCACACTTCCTTTCCGCTCTTGTGATTGGAATCCTCTTCAGTTTCAGATGAAATGTTTCTGTTTGTTGGATTAGCCATTTTTTTTGACAACATGTTATAAAGATGCGCTTAATGTATAGTGTTACATACAAATATTCATCTCTGAAGGTGTGAAACATAACAAAAAAGTTGAATAACTATGAAATACTTTGTCTACCTACGAGTTGGCAAGAATTGATCAAACAAGCCATGAACAAGGGTTTGGTCAGATATTTTTGACAAATTCCGATTCAAATGAGTTTTGAACGAGTGTTCTGGGCCATAGATGTAGAGAATACATAAATACAGAGGCCCTCTGTGAAAGCATTTCTTTTATTCTAGTCAAGCCAATGAGCTTATCTTTTTCTGTTTGACGATGTAAAACTTAGGTCTTCATTTTCAACACCATCGAATGGTTTTTTTTGTAGGACAGGGCGATTATGACAATATCAATAGCAGCTAAAGACATGTTAATAGCAATTTAAACGCTGTACGAGTCCGCTTTAGATCACAAGGCAGAAAGAGCACGATTTACCTTAAAAGTTTTTTCTACATTCTTCCCTGGCATTAGGCCTTGAGGATTTGCATCATCATTCAGTCTATATTTATATGATAGCCCTCTTTTCTCATTTCATAAATACCACGATTTGGACGCAAACAGTTAGTCAATTGAAACGCATATACCACGTGCGCAAGAAAAACTGGATTTTGGGACCAAAAAGTTTGAAATGGCCATATCTCTAACTGGAACTGAAAACCGGTTCTTCAAAAACCAGTTTTTTGGGAAACACTACATGAGACATTAATCAATTCAATTTATAAATCAGGCCTGGTCTTGGCGTTCATACATGCCTCCAGATGATGATGGAACATGGAGACATTGTTGAGGATGAACAGGGAGCTGATTTGAAGCCCCTATAGGTGTGGGTGAGTGTGACCACCAAGGCTTTTTTGAAGCAGAATTATGTTTTGCAGGCTGTGGCTGTAACACGCTGCTAAAGTGAGTAATATTACATTGTCAGATAAAGTGCATTGTTTCACTTTTGGTCCTTGATCAAAAATGGGTTATTCAATGGCTTAGAATAGTCCTTCATTGTTAGTTGTGGGGACCAGGGTCCCGTCTTCTTTGAATAGAAACATTCTGCCATGGTCCTCAGTCACTTTTAGCATTCAAGAAACAATTTGACTTGTCATCATATCCACATAATTGGCCACAGAGAGACGGAATTCATTCTCATCCTATACATGGTTGGACGACTCATTTGCTGATGCTAGGATCCCAAATAAAGATGTTGAGGTAGGATGCTTAGATGCAATCACAAAGACATATTGACCCAGCTTTATTCCTGTTTTTTTCTGGGGCCCAAAACCGGATTTGCTTGGAATTCTGAGGGTTGTAAACTGGTTGTAGGCTTGATCAAAAACAAATGTCTTTTGGTCTGAATGAAAGATGATTGTGCCAGCATCAAAGCCCTCAATTGTGAAGAGGATGACCTTAGAGCAGACAATATGGATGTTACACATTTATTCATCTTCCTAAAGCTTGACCAGCTGACGGATTTGATGATTTGTTCAACAGGAAAATCAAGTATTCTGATCTGAACTGCCACTGCACACATATTTAATTCTGGATTTGCCTTTAGAAGTTTTTCATTCTTCTTCAAAAACAATCAAAAAGCCTATTACAACCCATTATTTGAATTGGCGATCATCTTTCATAAGTGTAAATTCGCCTGATGCTGAAAACTCTTTCAATGAAACTCAGACAGATTTGAACCGTTTCCTATTAAGAACAAATGATTAAAAAAAATACAAAGAATAACAGCAAAGATAAAAAATATGACTCACAAACATATTGGGCCTCAGATCTTCAAATGGCCAATGCTTGTGAACCTGAATGACAAGAACAAGCAAACACTTTGCAACCGAAACTCACTTGCTCAAAAGAGCATGTTGAGATATTGAGAGAGGCAATATCCAAAATTTCCGATCTTTAAAATTAGCTTCATGAAAAATGCACAGCAAGAGCCTCTTGATTTGCCTTTTGTCGTGGTTAAAATCGGGTTTTTGAAGTTTGGTTTTTTTATTTACTTTCCGTCTAACCCTCATCAGTCATTTTATTTTATTTTTCTCGCTAACTTATTTATTTCTGGAGGTAGAACAAAAAGAGTGAACAGTCCAGTTCTTTATGACGCACCCGGTACAATAAGCTAACGTTCATGTCTTCGTTGATTACTGTACCAGTCGCTGGAGATCTGAGCCCAATTTTTTAAAGCCAAGGAGTGGAACTTGGATCGAGAAAAGATGCAACCAGTGTAGTATAGTACGATCACTTTTCGACCTAAGATTCATTCCTTGGCTTTAAAAAATTGGGCTCAGATCTCCGACGACTTTAGTTTTTTTAACATGTCTAGACCCCATGGGAGGTCAAATTGGTGATTAATGCGGGTATTCTAGATGCGTTTGAAAAAATGCCTTGTTAAGGCTCATCATTGTAAAACTATCTCTCGATTGAAAAGTATGGTACATCCATGAGCAGGTTTGAAATGCCTTAATCACTTTTTTGTAACTCCATACAGCTAATCAAAAATTGGTGCTCGTTTTGGGTGACAAACCCCCAAATCCTTAGCATTACTGACTACTTCAATTTCTTTATTGGAACCATCTGCGTATGACAGCGAATGACTTTTTATTTTTCAAAAGTCTAAACTTGAAATTAATACCCGTCTCTTACTCTCCATCACCCATTGATATGTTTTTTGTCCTCATCGAAGACCTATTTTGTGTCGCGTGTATTTGGTAGAATGTAGGTCAACGATAGGTTTAAAGAGTAAAATTCAATAAAATGAGCCCCATAATTGACCCTTGAGTGTCCCTGAGACTGATTTTTGAATCATAAATAAGTACCTCAAACTTCACTTGTCTTCTGCCTTGTAAAAAGCCATGTAAAAAGCTTTTTCCATGCTTTACCTCTGATAGAATCTGAACATTAATCGGTTGACTGCGCAATGGAATCTCTTGGTGCCACTCTCATGGTATTAGATTTTGTCAAGTCAAAAACTACCTCGCATATTTACTACCATCGTAACAGATCAAAACGTCTTCACCTTGTGAGCTTCGTAGCTTGGCAATTCAAATGTTTTGGAAACTCAGTTTATGGTCAATCATTATCATGTAACTTCTTGATACGAAGCTAAGAGACGGCTACTGGCAATGAGTTTATCAATACCTATTAAAAAAAGGCCTCAGCATACGTAGGTAAGAAACTGGTTAATGCAACAAAAGACAAGGAGGTCGCCAGGCCTGGAGTGGAAAGCTGTCTGAAATTCTTCAAAATCTCGCTGGATAACGTTTTGGCATTGCGTTATTCCTCATTCAATGCATGCCCAGAGAGAGAGTGCTTAATCATAACCTAAAAGGAGAAGAAACCCGAATACAGGTGTATGTACTTCTTGATGCACTGAAAAATAAGGCACATCTATACAAAATATATTGAGCTTGTCCAATGAACGCGTGCATGAACAGCTGACGTTATTCCATGGCGTAAAATCAAAGACAACATAACTAGCCAAACCGCACTGTGTATGCATTGAAGTTTGACATTTATTTCATTTTACCTGCTTGTCTAAGCAAATAGCATTGTGGTATTGAGCCAATTTGATAGTGCGTTCACTGATTAACACCAAACATATTAATTTTGTTGGCTTTAAACAATAACTCTTTATTCAATGGGTGGATGGTTTGAGTTGACTGTGATGTTTGTCTTAGTTCTCCCTCCCTAAAATGTCCAAAATCAGGGTGCCGGACCACATTTTTCCTTGAACTTCCTTCACTTGCTGATTTGGACACATAACTTGACCAATAATTTCGGAAAAATCTGAAAACATCTGAAAAAGAGGACAAAATGCTTTTCTGGCATGGGCTTTAAGGTTGAAAGTGGGCCATTAGTCAATGTGATTTCCATGTTAAGAATGGGCTATTAATTATTCCAATTGGGTGCCAAAAGTGCACAATAGTCATTTATTATTGAAATGGATGCACTTTTCATCACTCACTGCCCCCCAGGGAGACCGCATTCATTTTACAAAAGTTCTCTTGAGATGTGTTATTTCTAAAACAATCATCAAATGTTGTTTAGCTAGTCCCATCAAAGCTTGTGTTGAACTCATTAACAAACTATATAACCCAATTGGATGGAGGCTTTGAAGAAAACACCCATATCAATTACTTAGTCTTACTTTGGTTCAACTCAATCTTGCATTAGACAATTATGCTAATGTCACCAAGGATTGTTTCACACATCGCAGAAAATTGGAGGAGGTTCCAACTCAAATATGTGGCAGTGTTGTCAAGAGTATGTCTGTATGTGACCATTGTGTGTGACCACAATTTGTGTCAAAACAAGGGTAAAAAATGCACCATAAGCCTCCTACCCTGAGCTACCAAGTCAGCTGAGGAGGAGGCAGGAGGTCCTCTGAAGCTGGCAAGTTCAATCCAGGGTGGCTACAAGGGGTGAGCTAGGCTAATGACACATTTTAACAACTAAATTTGGACACATGATTTGACAAACAATTGTGGAAATGTTAGATAGCTGAAAAAAGGGGACTACAACTCATTTTATTTACACCTTGACATTGTATGAGCCCCTAGTAGTTTCAAGATCAGTCATATTGATTCACCTCAAAATTTTGACAAAGCCTTTGGACCATGGCCAAGACCAAGGCTTTATTTAACTGATTTGAATTAATTTCTAATTGATATTGACACGCAGTAGCGCATTGAAACCTTTGTCACATTTTCAAATTGAATTAACATGCTTAATTAAAACCAGTTTTGAATTCTTGCAGCTTTTTGAAAACAATGCGCAATGTATAACAAAAAATTAATCTAGCACAAAAGCACCCTCAAATTAAAAAAGGAACAGACGTGCACTTGTCTTTAAATTTGCAGCTTAGGGACCATGCTCTGCTCTTCACCTACTGATTCCTCCTACTTGCGTCTATGCTGTTTCTCCTTTCTGTAAATATGTGTCTTTCCCTTAAATAAAGCAGTCTACCATCCTCTAACTCAATATTTTGGCAGACCTAAGTGGTCTGCAACATTGGTGACCGCTGGCCAACCTTGCACCAACTGACCTCAACACTTACTCAGAAACTGAGGGAGCCCTGTAGCAACCCGGCTCTGCTTACCACCTACCACTTCTTCCTACTCACCTCAATGCTCTTTCTCCTTCATACTCCAGCAGTTGTTTTTCTCCCTCATATAAATACGTGTTTTTCCCATAAATAAAGCAGTGTACTAGTTAACTACTATCCTTGAACTCATTATGCTGGTGGACCTAAGTGGTCAGCCGCATCAGTTTCATCCTAAATAAAGTCGAATGAATTCTTTATCTAGTTTTGTACAATTATCAATTGTTTCTTCATCAAGCATTTGGAAACCTTAAATGCTGGGTGACAATGATTCAAAAACTTCAGTTTTTGCAGTGTAAATGGGACAGGATTCAGCATGTTAGCATTAAAGCAGCGTCCGTCGCGGACTATATTTTCAATCTTCACATTCATGCAACAGATTAGGAGGTAATGCAAAGCTGGAACGCCATCCAGCAAGTGTTCAAAAAGCTTTCCCCTTCAATCCTGATGGACTCCATGCCAATGACGACTTGACGTGCTCTTTAGGTCTGAGCGCAGACTTCTAGAGATATGGACTGCAAAATTTCGGATCACCTAAACCGTTCATCTTATTCTAAATAAACACTTCATATTGCCACAAGATCTTGTTGAATAGATGAACTTGGCCGGATTTGAGTCCAAACCTACGCTTTGGGAACTCAGGAAACATGGTCAAAGTTATATAGTAAACAGTACATAAATTTAGAATTTTCGATCTGCTCTGGGTAAGTAATATAAGCTTTTAACAAGATTACTTTGAAATGATCCACTTTACAAGTATATGATATAATAATAACCTACCCTTAATGAAAGAGATCTACGTTCCTTACTTCATTATTTTAATTCGAAAAGTGGCTCAGATTTGCTATGACTAAGAGCAGGCCAATTTGGCGGAAAGTACGTTCACACTCCATATTTCTAGAAGTCCGTGGCCTGAACCATTTGTTGGGTCCAATTTGAGAGTTTGACACCAAGATTAATAAATGCCCTTGTAAGGTTAAATCATTTTAGTTCTTGGGTAAAGCTGATAAGGATTAGCATCTGGCTAGATTTATCCTTTCTCTTGATAAAAAGCATTTTTAAATCTCGGTGTCAAATTTCTGAGTTTCACCTCCACGAACGCTGCAGGTATGTGTTTCTAGGCGCTTCGTAGTTTATGTCAATGGGGGCAAACCGGGCAAACTTCTAAAATTTCAGCTTTACACGAAAAAACAACAGTTTCTTCGGGGTCTAATGAGGACAGAACATTGCTTTCAAAGGCAATCATCATGCAATCCAGATGAAAACAAGTTCAACAAAGAAACCAACTGAAGAGATTACACATCAACTGTTTGAATATTTACACTCTCTTGGAGAAAAAATGAAATAAAACTCCTTGTACACAATGCTATCTTTTTCAGGTTAGCAGCAGTAATGTATTCGTATAACATTCGCTTTTCATCATGCTACTCGTGCTTCTTTCTATCCCTTGATAGCAGAGTTCAAGCCTCTCTATAGTTCCTGCTTATTAGCTATCAGAGCGGGAATTTTTCTTCACTGTGACACTCGCCATAAGATAGCAGGATATTCAGTACCATTTAGCAAAAGTTTTAAAGTTAGTCACAAAACCTTGTGAAACTATGCTTTTCCTTGTATAATTTTGTTAAAATTTCGTCTACATGATATTCAGCTAATAATGATTGTTGCATGTGGCTAGAATAATCTTTTTTCTTGTGAAAAAGTATCTATGAATGATCATTGCAAAAGTGTTGACGTATTATTAATTAGACAAAATACATCTTGTTTCTTTCTTACTTACAAGTAATAGTTGTTCAGAATTTAGTCTTTAGAGGAATTGAAGGGTCTCCCAGAGGAGTTAGTAGCATGTCAATTGTTTCACAATACTTAAGCAATAAATTGTTCTTTCAATAATCTCTTTATGAAGTCTGGCATCTTAGAGCGTATTCTCTCATTTCTACGTTTTTTCGTCCGCACCTAGACAAAGCCGAGGGCGCTATCTCCGCTCAAAGCAAATGACAATAACGCGTTCCTTATGTAAGATTGTATAATCAAACAACATTAGATTGAATTTTTTTTAAACGAACAATTCCTAATCCATAACATTTTTTAACGTCGGCAAAACAGCAAATTTACGTTTAAAATGTCTTTATTTAAGGATTCTGATCAATCTATTTAATGACTTAAGGACATTCTACACGATTTTTGCAAAGATTTGTTGAATCAAAATCTCTGTGAAATATAGCACGCTTAAAGAATATGAAATAGAAGTTTATTTAAGACACAAATAATATTTATTGAAGAGAAAGTTAAACATCCACAATTTGTTGTCTACCGTATACTGATCAACCCAGATCAGTGAGAAGTGTGTATAGCACATTGAATTTCACTCCACCACCCTAAGCATAGATGGATAACAACATCTGCCCTCTATGAATCAAAATTTGATTGATTCTTGTCGGACTCAAACAGAGATTCCATGTTGCTTCGCCCGTTCTTTAAAAGAAGGGAAGAGGCGGTGCGATCCAGGAACAAATGATGGAAATGAGGCCGTTGATGATTTAAGTTGCAGAGTGGCAGAGTTTAATGACACTTGCCATAACCAGAGGATCCATAACCATGCTTGCACTTGCAGTAATCACAATGACAGTATTCCCCCTCCATGGATCCGTAGCAGTACTTCTTGCCGTATCCCTTCTTGCCATAACCTCCACAATGGATGTGACCTTTTTCGCACTTGCAGTAATGACAAGAGCAGTACGAGCCTTTGACGATGCAGGCCGTACCATGGGCCTTGTGTCCATGCTTATGGCCAGCTTCCGCCCCGCTAGGTTGATCCAGTATGAGGATCATAAACACCACCACAGCCACGGTGCATGCCATCAGGTTTTTACTTTGAAAGGACATATTCTTTCACTTAGGAGTACAAAGGCGAGGGTTATGAAGGCAGTTTACTCTTGAAAAGCACTGACGATTTTTAAATTCGTTTTCGTTGTATGTTTTATATCGTGTGTTTTTACTGAAAAGCCCCAGATGAACTGATGATCTTTCTTTTCGCATTGCTGGTATTTATACCCTACATCTGTTTTCACGTGTGAATTAGCGAGCGCGATCTGTTTGAATGCACTTTCCTTGAAAAGCATCGTGATTTTCAGTGCAGTAGCCTTGCAGTTAAAGGTTATCCATGGTATTAACTTTAAAAGACATTTCCAGTTCATTTTTGAAGAAATATCACTTTTTTCAAATCATATCTGTAGTAATTAGTTACATGCAAAATTTGGTTTTACGAAAAATGAAAAAAAAAAAACCATTTGTCAACAACTTCTAACTAAACGCGTTTGTAAAAACATTAGCAATAAGAACTTTTTCAAGGGAACCAAGTTGTCTTTGGCTTCTTGGCTACCATTATTTATCTATAATTGAAAGTTTAAAATAAATTCGAGAACAAGCCCTGATCCGAAGATTAATACATTCTCATTTCCTTGGCATGTATAAAAAGTTTGCAAACACAAAGCTATGTGCTGTTACTTTGAGAAGTGTTTTGACAATTGGCAAGAGCCCTATTTCTAAAGTACCAAAATCTGTAAAAGACGCAATAAAAGTCTCAAAAAAAAAAGAATCAAACACGCGAAAATGTGGCTAATGACTATTTTTAGAGCTGACGCACTCGCCCCATTAGATTTTTATGCAAACAGACATAGACTAGTGTGGAGATTGTCAGGACTCGAATTCGAAAGGACGAGTGTCTTTTATTGTTTTTTTTTTTAAATAATGCCTTTGACTCCACCCTTTTTATAAAATCTTCGGTTTTAATTAAAACCCTGTTTTGCGAAAATAATCTATTTCGCAAATATCAGCAGACACGAGTAAATTTAAAATATGAGGTACCAACAATATCATGTCCGAGGTAAAATGGACTTCCAGGAATGAGCTTGAGGAAGATCAAGAACAAAATCGGAGTCAGATGGCAGCTCTCTCGCTCGGGACGTCATCTGATGATGGGTGTCCCAATTGAGGAATCTTCCCGCTCCGTCATCACAGCTATCACTAATCCTTAGCTCACCCTTAGAAACGACCACAGGCTCGCCCATTAAAGTAGCAACTTGTGCAGTAATTCGAATGCTGCAAAGAAGCTTGAACTTGGTTAGTCTAGATTCGAACCAGAGGCAGCAAATTGAAAGTGGACGCGGACGTTTAACCACCAGGCAAACGTTGCTTGACTTTTGCCAGACAAAAACGACAAAGCTAATATCATTTAAACATATTAGGCCTATCGCAAACACTAATTTGGGGTTGACCAAGTCGTGCAAATGGGAAAAACTGTCTAACAAAATCTTTTTGAAGAACCAAATGCGCATTGAGTAGTAAACCCCACTGTTATTTGCTAACCCTGTTCCACACCAGCGTCTAATTTTGGTCAGAGTTATTCATGCAATAATGGATCGATCGTAATCAGGGCGAGCTTTTCAGACTGATATGTGGATTAATGGGTCAAGCCGAGTCTGAAGTTCTATCTTTTCAATCATGACAAGGACCAACCACTACTTTTGACTCCATTTGGGTGTGAACATTTCTCACTTCAGAATTATTGTACAAGTGTTATGCATGAAACAAAAACCTAGACACATCACTGGTAGTACTTGAACTATGTTTAGATGAGGACGCTGATGCGGAGCGTGATAAAAAACAGCATCGTGATCATAAAACAGAAAGCAGGAACTTTTAAGGAATTTGAGCAGAAAATATTTCACTGAACATTCTAATATGCCTCGAAATGGCGAACTATCTGAAAATAATCTTATTAAATGTTTTCAAGACTCTTTATTTATCAAAGTATTAATCAGTGATCAATCACAGTTAATGATTACCCAATAAAAAAGCCAGATAATGCCTCAAAATAATATTTTCCACTCCATTATGGCATATAGCATAGGTTCCGCATAAAAGAAACTTAGACCCAAAACATGACATATCATTTCGAGTCCTAAACTGAAATAATTAAGTTTGATATTTCCAAATTTCAACAGCAAGGCTGCCTTCTTCATGTTCAGTACTGTACTTCAAAAAATGGCTAATTTTCAAACGGACAGTTTCGGTGGGCAGAGAGAAGTCACTCTCCAGTAGTTGTAGGGCCCTTTGGTGTTTGACAAGATCATGAAGTTGAAACGAGCCGATCTTATTACAGTCCATTAGGTCAGTGTGGGCTTCGAGCGTCATTCAGCGCGGATTGAATATATAGAGCTAGTCATTGAGTCTAACCATTTTTAAATAATCATTGAGGGACCGGAGAGTCATGAGTCAGTTGATAAAGTCTATCTCGACTTCGGCAAGGCCTTTGACAATGTAGATCATGGCCTTTAGTTAACAGACTCTATGACAAAGAGATCTAAGGTAAGGTTCTCAATTCGTGGTAGGAAGCTATTAATTTAGGTCGAGGGCTCTCTTAGTGGCTCATATGTTGTCAAGTCGGGCGTTTCTCAGGGTCAGGGTCCTCTCCTTCTCATCATTTTCATAGGTCCACTTCAAATCCTAATAGTATGTCAGTATGTTACGCTGATGATACAATATTAACCTGTGGTAGGAATTGTCGAAGTTTCAATAATCTGGTGAAATCTAATCTACTTACTGATGGATTGCTGAGCGTAAGATGGCCTTGAACGGAATGAAATTCCACTCAATGACCTTCACTTACATTTTGAAATCCTCTTCGAGCCCTGCAGATTCCCCTTTAGGGAAAACATGAAGTCCTCTTTTCTTACGTCTCAGGCTTTTCACTGTTCAATTTGCTTCCCTCTAATTTTCGTAGAGAATGCATTGGCGTTGATCCTGTAACAGCATTTGAAGTCAGATTTGGACAAGTTTTTTGACCAAAATTCTACATCATACCAACATATATTCAAGGGCAAACCAGATCGCCCAACTCTAATTCGTTGGTCGATTAGGCATTAATTATATGACTGCAGAGTAAAAATAAGATATATGAATTTTCCGTCTTGAACTGCTGAAGATCTCATTCCCATTGGTGCAACCAAGTCGGCAAATACCAAAATAAACAAAAAAAACAAAATTAAATACATTTTATCACATTTGTTTTCTTTAAAACCACTTGAAAATACAATGTGTAAAAACAAGTATTGGCAGAATGGTAAAATAAGGAAATTGGTGCAAATAATGGAAATAGTCCTAATATAAAAAACCGTTTAGTGCACACAAAAACAAAAAAGCACGAGTCATGGGGTTACACGCAAGAGCATAAAGAAAACGGCACGAAATATACGAGCCATTCGTTCCCAACCAAATTTTTGAACGCGGAACAAGAACTGGAAAGACAAGTCGCAATGGGAGGAACGTTTCATGGATCAATGGCTCGGGGAAAGAAAGAGTGAATTCGGAAAGAAAACTTGG
This sequence comes from Tigriopus californicus, assembly GCF_007210705.1. Classification (NCBI taxonomy): domain Eukaryota; kingdom Metazoa; phylum Arthropoda; class Copepoda; order Harpacticoida; family Harpacticidae; genus Tigriopus; species Tigriopus californicus. The sequence goes on along the minus strand of NC_081440.1, from coordinate 10,821,169 downwards.
TCAAGGGAGTGCGGACCTTTGAGAACAAGAGATTTATAATCCCAGACACAGAATTGGCACGACTGGACATAGTGAGGCAGAAAGTCGAGAAGGACAACTTCTAATGATAACAGGCATCAAGATCAAAGGGATAAATGGGTATACCACCCTTACCCGAAGCAAGGCGTAGCACTTTGCTCTTAGAGGCGTTGAATATCATGTGATTTGATATTTGAAAGTTGAAAGTGAGAATTAAGTACAGAGCAGACTGTATTTTAATTTCCACTCACAGAAGTTCCGGTAGAAAATATTTTGGAATCGACGGCAAATTTGAAAGAACACACATAAGTTTGAGGACAGAAGGTCGTTCGTATAAACAATACAATACGGTGTCAAGAAGGTTTAAAGCTTTATAATTATTATTTTTAAGTGTTTATGCCAATTCATGTTTAAACAAAGATACTAGAGTTTACAATGTCATTTCACGAGCTAAGTTTTAGATTCTAAGGTTTAAGCCTGACCCAACCAGCAGTCAACATGGTTTGACATGACACCTATTTGGACACTTCTATGAGGAGAAGTTTTTGCATAAGATTGATCCTCTGTATTATCTGCTGTGTTGTCTTTCATCCTCCCTTACCGTAATTTGATTGATTATTTTGACCCACTGTTTAATCTGTGATAAAGATGCTCCGGTGAATGTAGTGATAAGTGACACACTGCGTGTGACACTCTATTCTTTGAGCTTTTGTTGTTTAACATATCTTTTGCGTCATTGTGAGGGTGGCCTACACTTTGGCTCTTTCTTTCTCCGTCTTCGATGAAGATTTCCATGAAAACAAGCCATGCGGCTTATGGCGGTCTAGGGGAGATACTGATAGTAACCATCAAGCACTACAAGTTGCGAAATCACGAAATATATTCATTGTTCCCATTCATACTCTCGTTAAATTTTCATTTCATCACTATTGATCGTTATTTAGAACACTTGACATGATATTTTTTGTTGAAAAATTTCACTTTGAAACCTACCCACTACCAGGAACCACTGGAATATGGACGGGGAATTTAGGTGGAGAACTAGCATTTCAGAATTTAGTACACGCATTGCGTTCTTCATCAGGGTTGGCAAATGGGTTAATCCCGGGGTGGGTTTTTAGGGTTTTAATGGGCAGGTGGGACGGTTTTTTTGGCTTGATGGGTTTAATTGGGTTTTTTAATCGGACGGATTTTATTAATTTTTAATCAAATGTTAAGGTTAGACCTTTGTTTTTAATTTTGAGCCAAAGACAAAAACTGTTACTAAAAAACTACTCCGTTACCTTACTTTTTAAACATAGTAACGCCATACCAATACAGGTACTTTGGAGGGGGAATAAGACGAACTTGTCTCATTTCAGAAGTAAATAGTCGAAATGTTTACCAGCAGAAGTAAAAAGTTTTTGATAGTTGCCCAGCTGATTTAGGATTAATGCATGAGTCAAAGAACTGGAGCAAATAAGCTATTTCATTTGATACGCAATTTAAAAACATTCCGTACAGGAAACCCAAAATCTACCTTTAGAACATTAAGGATTGAACACCATAAAGGAAGAGTTTCGTACCATTTAGTCCATGAAATCAAGACATTGCTCTTCCAGTTTCATTATCAATCAAATTACAGCCAAATAAAGAGGTAGGTCATCGGAAAGTAACGTAAAAATTGAGAAAGATTTTCAATTAACCCACCCGTAAAAACCCGCCCATGCCCGTTTTTGGGTAGGTTTTGGGTTTTTTTTTATCCACCAGGCGGGTTTTAGCCAACCCTGGTTCTTTTTCATTTGAGACTAGTCTGAAGAGATTTCAAGTGAGACTTTTTGCCAGTCACTATACATACTACAAGAGTTAAAAACTATGGCCGAGTTCATTCCCTTTTTCTTAACATAAGACCCAATATTTTTTTTGCGGACTTCCTCACCGCTGCTGGGATTGGAATCCCAGCAGTTCTAGACGATAAATTTAAATTTATTCATTTATTTATTTATATATATTATTTGATCGACCAACGAATTAGTGTTGGCTGATCTGGCTAACCCTTGAATATGAGGTTGATCAGGAATTTTCGGCAAGAACTTGTCCAAGTCTGACTTAAATGCTGCTACTGGATCAACGCCTACATATATTCTACGAATATTTGAAGGGAGCAAATTGAACAATGAAGGAGCCAGAGAAAGAAGAGAGAATAAAAATAAGTATAATGAATTTATTACAAATGAAATCGGCGATTCCTGGGGACACCTTATCTCCTCCAAACCCTATCGGCATCCCTTTACCTTTTGAGACACTCCCATTCCAACTATGGCCTTTCAGAGATATGGACTGCAAACGGATTCGATAATTCGTATCTCCTTCACCTTTCACTTCGGCTAACTTTAAAATTTCATTGTAAAACAAATATTTTCGAATTGATGAACTTGACGAAATTAGGCCGAAATAATGCTCAAGGTACTCGGGATTAGTGATCAACGTTATAAGGTATTCATTGCATAAAATTTAAATTTCGGCCTCCTCTTAGTCAACTACATAAGCCCTTGACATCAGCCCTCTGAAACAAGCCATCTTACCAGGAAATGAAATAAAAGGACTTGCCTTAAATAGAGGAGACCTAAGTTTCTTATCTTATTCTACAATTCAAAATGTGGCTCAGAATTCCTCTGACGAGGGCCTGGCCATTTTGAGAGAAAGCCCGCTCACCGCCCATTTTTTTTTAGAAGTTCAGGTTCTAAAGCATTCAAGTGCCATGATGGTCATCCATAACGGGAGCCGGACCAAACTGGACGAAAGAAAGTATGAACTAACACAGGAAAATACAAAACCGAAGCGAAAAAGGACCATTATTCGATTTTTCGAAAAATTACCAAAAATGGATCATAATTTGTTTGCGCACTGGGGGTCGGCGGGTTGAGTCTCGCCCGGCCAGCGAAAAAGGTCAGAAACCATAGACAAAACCAAAGTAGGCATTGAAGTAAGTAGCGCTCTGGACCTTTTTAGCCAAGGTTGCTGCTCAATAAGCTGGAAAGAAATCCATTCAATTACGATTAATTTTCAATTCGTAATGGTCAACAAAGAAGCTTCTTTTCGGAGAAGAGAAGTTTTTTTTTAAGAAAAGAGGAGTTTGCACTCCTCAGAGGAGACAAAAAAGGTATTCAAAGTACCCAAAAAGCAAATAGAGGTGAAAAGAGGAGAATAGAGGAGCCGCACGAGGCCTTTACCTATGATGATATTACTTGTTGCAAAGAAAAACTCGAAAAAAAATCGACTATAATACAACCAAGGACTATGAATCGTATGTTTATTTTTGTCACATATATTAGTTCTTGATGAGAAATATTTCGTTGGACTTGGTACACCTAGTGGAACTCAGGGAAGGTAAAGAATAACATTTTAAAAGAATAAAAATTTGTTGTCTATAATGATCAACCCGGATCAGTGAGAAGTGTGTATAGCACATTGAATTTCACTCCACCACCCTAAGCATAGATGGATAACAACATCTGCCCTCTATGAATCAAAATTTGATTGATTCTTGTCGGACTCAAACAGAGATTCCATGTTGCTTCGCCCGTTCTTTAAAAGAAGGGAAGAGGCGGTGCGATCCAGGAACAAATGATGGAAATGAGGCCGTTGATGATTTAAGTTGCAGAGTGGCAGAGTTTAATGACACTTGCCATAACCAGAGGATCCATAACCATGCTTGCACTTGCAGTAATCACAATGACAGTATTCCCCCTCCATGGATCCGTAGCAGTACTTCTTGCCGTATCCCTTCTTGCCGTAACCTCCACAATGGATGTGACCTTTTTCGCACTTGCAGTAATGACAAGAGCAGTACGAGCCTTTGACGATGCAGGCCGTACCATGGGCCTTGTGTCCATGACCATGACCGTGCCCATGCCCATGTCCATGCCCAGCCTCTACCCCGCTAGTTTGATCCAATACTAGGATCATAAACACCACCACAGCTACGGTGCATGCCATCAGGTTTTTGCTTTGGAAAGACATTCTTCCAGTTAAGAGTACGAAGACAAGGGTGGGTTTTGAAGGCACTTTAGTCGTGTAGAATCACTGGAGATGATTGTTTCTTTCGATACACGTTTTCTTTCACGTGTTACCACCAGAAGACCTCAAATGAACTGATGATCTTTAAAGTTACAGTGGGGTTATTTATATCTTTCATTTGGTTTAACGTGTTGATTCACGAGCGCGATTTTTTTGATCCAACATGAACGAAAACTAAATCACCAAATCATGGTGACATTGGCACACTGAACGGTGTTCTCTAGTTCAAGTATGCCAAGCATTTAGCATCAAGCAATCCTTCGAGTTGCTAGTCTAAAGTGCACAATCACCAATGGTCAATGTCAGGAACTTTTTTTGGCCTATTGATACATGTTTTCACTCTCCACACAAGAAAATGTCCTAGAACTCTACGCACAAGAGATGCAATTGATTCTCCTTCAATCAAAAAATACCAGACTATTGCCTTGTTGTTAGATTGACTCTGTCTCGCCTTTAGACAGTCTTCTAGAAATTTTGAATAAAACGAATTTTCCATCAAATCGGTCTGCTTCGGGTCAGAGTAACTCTGGTTCTCTTTACACAACAAATCAATAAAACCGAAAATTCACATCGTTTCAATTCAATTAAATGCAAGTCACTTTTGAAACATTCCATTGCAAAGTGGCACGTTCCAACGTTACATCCTTAACCATAAAGAGGAAGAAGATTGATATTTTTGTAGACATACTACATATTGAAGTTTTCTATGGTTCTGGTCAACGATCTGCTCGTGTGGGGTCAGTTTTCTCTGTTGTCGAAATACAGACTCACTTTGGTTCTTCATCCAGAGGCATTGGTTCATCCCTTGTTTGATCTCCTTCCCCAAATAACATGGCGCAGCCCTAGTTTTGTGCCACGCCCTTCATTTCTCATATATAGAGATATATCTTTGACTAACTCTCCTGAGTTCCCAAAGGGAGGTTTTGAGCCCAAATTTGGCCCAGTCAATTCATTTTTGTTTTGACCATGGCTAAAGTCTATTTGGAAAAGATGAGGTATCTCAAAATGTCTGTATCTTTGAGTAGAGCTCCAAACATACAATGAAGCCACAAGGAACAGATATTCATCAAGGGGTTCTCTATTTAACCAATTTCCTGTCGTCTCTTCGCAACTGACTTTCTTTTGTCTCAAATAATGTTAATATGAGCGTTAAAAAAGTTAAGGAGCATTCTGTTTAAGTTTTTGAAGTAAAAACGCTACATATTTCGCAGCCATGTCCATGACAGTGGATTTTCCCGAACACAGGTAAGCTCCAGGAACACTTTGAGAGAGCATCTTCAGGCAAGCCGTGATGGCCTCGTAATTCTCACGTTCCTTGGCCTTGGCCCGTTCCATTTTCAATAACGGATCCACACGGGGACGTCCGGCCGCTCGTTTGATAGCACCTACTAATTTGATGATGGCCTCGAATAAACTTATTGTGACCCCCCAAAAATGCGAAGAGAGTGACATTACCTGGCACGGACTTACCCGAAGGGCGCTTTTTGCTTTTGCATATAGAGGGGCGATAGGGACCCATTTCTTCATGTTCTTCTGCTTCGCTGGCGCTAGACGTGAAATCAAATGTCTTCCACGGTGAAGACGACAAAGACAGGTCGACTTCTTTCTTCGGATTGGCTTTTCCAGTGATTTTGACCTTACCAGACCAAGCCGAAGATTTGCCTGACTTGCTTTTCTTGGACGGCATTTTGTTCCTTCGACGATCGCACTTTTCGAATGTTTAACTGGATACCGCAGAGTTTTGGCGGGGAATTCATAAGGTGACCATGTTTTGATTGAAGTGGAAGTATTCAAATTGGCTGCAGAGTAAGTTGCGAATAAATTTTGGAGAAGAAAAGAAACACCATATTACCAATAGACAGGGCATTTGTAACCATATTACAGTAAGTCGTTCCTTTTTTTAGAAAAAGGAACTGTAATTCCATTACATTTCAAACTTGTGTAATTTTAACGACCCAAAAGTTAATAGAATTACTCGTTACTCGTTCCTTTTTTTTGGCTCTGCAGAACCGCCATTAATTTTTCGTGTATCTCGTGACAGCTGAGGAAACTTAAGGCTTAACAGAAATTGCCACTTTTGGTTATTTCCATCTAGCATATTATGAGCAATGAAAGGGTTGAAAATTGTGCGTGCACTTAACACCCTGGGTGTGTTCTTGGTTTTGAATCTTTTTTTTGTATTTTGGGTGTTAGGGTCGGAGGGGTGAACCTCGCCCGGCCAGCATAGCTACCCATTACATCGTCCAATTTATTTCCGATTGGCAGTGTCATGGTCCGGATCAGATTGATTCTCCGTTTGTGGGTGTGGTGAGCGTCTAATAGTTTCCTTGAGAAAGGTCGGGGAGGAGAATCAAATCGGGGAACTCTCTCATACTAGGAAGTTGCGCTAACCACTAAACCACGTCTCCTCCCATAGCTTTTGCTATACCTAGGCGAGGTAATCCTGCCACCTGGCGGCCATAATTGACCTCAAACTCAGCTGTTTGTTATGATTTGGTTTTGGGTGGGCAGATTTTGAAGCCCACAACCGTCAGAATGGACATTGTCCCTCGTTTTCAAGACATTTCAGCGTCATCAAACCAGTTGTACCTCTATTGAAAGGGCGTTTTCCATCTACAAAGTATGGCAGCTTTTTCAAAAAACTCACTTGATGCCAAACTTGTTCATGGAGTGAATGAGACCCGAGAGGATGGATAACATCAGGTGATGTCGAACATACCGCGATGCTAAGACAATGATTCTCCAGAAGAGCATATCCAACACTATGGAATTGACCCTCCACAAAAACGAAAGGCGGATGACAGTCAATTCAATTGTAAGGCAACACTTCATCATCACCGGGGCTCTCGGGGCCGTCACCTGCCTTTTGAATCAACTGTGGCTCTCCAAGCCAGCGGCTACCAAAAAGCACCATTCAACAAACTGCATGGCTCTTCACAGGCACTCACCTACGTTTTGATCTTTGTTCTGATTTGACATTTCGGATAGATCCCGTGAAGAGTGATTGGCGCCAATGATAGTGAACAAGGTCAAAATCAAAATGAAGAAGCTTGAGGATAAAAGCGCTCAACCAGATATCTTTCAAATTAACGAGTTATCATTCAAGATAAAGAAAGTCAAAGCTCACAAAAACCGCCATTTGGATGAGAAATGTGCTTTAGTCATATGGATCGAAAGTAAAACCGGAAAAATGATTCCAGCAGAGGAAAAAAATGGAATACCTGATTAGGTATATTTTTTCCAATTTAGGGATCGTCTTTTGTATCCAATAACCATCTCGTTCAATGGTAATCAGTCAACCCTGAGTGTGCTTGGCTATAAAAAAAAAGAAATCTCATTTTTCTAGGTCGAATTGGCCATGACACTGACACTCTTTTGAAATGAATCATGTGTATCTAATCCAAATGATAACACTCTTTTCACACTAAAAAGAGCGAAATTCAATTTTGAGGCTTTCCTTAGTACAGATTCATGTCCATCTGATGAGTTTGTCAACTATGGCACAATGTACTTGAAATATGGAATGTCAACAAGCTTCCCGCCAAATCGGCCTGCGCTTGGTCGTAGCAACTCCGAGCCACTTTCCGAATCAAACTGTAACATAAGAAACGTAGAGATCTCTTCAATTACAGGCAGGTCACTTTATATCATTCACTTTTAAGTGGTTCGTTTCAGGCGGAAAATTCAAACTTGTTTTCAGTGCATGTTTCTTGAGTTCCCAAGGCATGGTTTTTGGCTCAAATTTGGCCAAGATCATCTCTTCAGCAAGATTTTGTGGTCGTATGTCAAGCTTATTTGGAAAAAAGTGAACAATTTAGGAGATAATAAATGTTTGCTTTTGTTTGCAGTTGACATCTCTAGAAGTTCGTGGTATAATCCAACATTTGCCGCATAACCCAGTCATTGGGGCTCAAGGAATCGAAGGTTCAAAGGCTCCTCTGGCCACTTCTTCCCAATCCCGTCCGTATTAACGCCATGCTCTCAGGCTGTCCAGAGATTTGGCTGGAAAGAGCATTGGATATCAGTTCTTTTTTCTTCCCGTCCACTATTTTTGGGCCACTCACTCTTCATGAGATCTACTTGGATTGACAATAGAGCGAAGGTCGAATCAATTGTTTTGCCTGCATTTTGCCTTTATTGTAGTCCCTTGCTTCAAAGAGCGGGTGACGGCCCCAACGTCCCCAATGGCCCTGTTGGTTTTGGATGTGTTGCCTAACTATGGGATTGACTGTCGTCCACTTTCCAATTTGGTTGAGGGTCGATTCCGTTGCTTTCGATATGCCAATCTGGCAGATCAATGTCTTTGCATCACGGCATGTTCTTCAAAACATAAAGATTTCCGTCCTCATGTGTCTCATTCACTCCACGAACGAGTGTGTGAGATAAAACCTTCCTTTTGATAGCAGTAAAACTGTGGATGTCGCTGAAGTATCTCGAAAACGAAGAGAAATGTCCGTTTTGGCGGTCCTATGCTCTTCTTCTAGTTTGATGACGCTGAAATGTCTTGAAAACGAGGGACAATGTCCGTTCTGACGGTTGTGGACTTCAAAATCTGCCCACCCAAAACCAAATCATAACAAACAGCTGAGTTTGAGGTCAATTATGGCCGCCAGATGGCAGGATTACCTCGCCTACGTATTCTAGTATTGACTCCTTTAAGTAGCAGCTGAATGATGATATCAGTACAAATTTTGGAAGGTAGCTGGGCTGCTTAGCAAAACAGTGGAGGTTATAAAATCCCTAGATACCAAGCACAATATTAGACAAAAAACGTTTTTAATGCTTCAAAAAGTCTAATGTGAAAATAGAACATTCCAGAGGAGGAAAAACAAGTCCAAAAACTGCCTTTTCAAATAAATAGCTATTTCTAAGCATGTTAATAAATAATACTGTGACAGTTTATAAAAATACAATACTAAATGACCCATTCCTTTTATGGATAGATGAATTGGAAGTCTTATTTGATCCCTTAACAAAGAACTATGAAGTCTCAATAGAGCAGGTAGCTTCCCAAAATTTGACAGTGACGTCATCTTCCTTTCCTGCTTCAATGCCCCAAAATTTACTTCTTCTCAATCAAATTCCTTTGGACTAGAGCCCTCTACTTTGGACTGACGACTTGATTCAGGGGCAAGCAGCGAAAATCCTTTTGCGACATACGTAGTCCAGGTAATCCTGCCACCTGGTGACCAGAATTGACCTCAACGTCAGCCAAATCTCTGGACAGCCTGAGAGCATTGCGTTAGTATGGACATGATTGTGAAGAAGCTGGCAGAAATGCCTGTGAACTTTCCAGTCTTTGAGCCCCAATGACTGTGTCATGCGGCAAATGTTGGTTTATACCAGGAACTTCTAGAGATATCGACTGCAAACAAACGCAAAAAATTCTTGTCTTCTAAATCGTTCACTTTATTCCAAATAGCACTTCACAACAAAATCTTGTTGGGTAGATGAACTTGGCCAAATTTGAGCCAAAAACTGTACCTATATTATACATTAAATGAACTTCTAATATTCTTCCTGAAACGAGCCACTTTACAAGTAAATAATATAATGTGACCTGACTTTAATTTGAGAGATCTACGTTGGCGGGAAGCTCGTTCACAGTGTGTATTTCACAGATCATATAACGACTAGATGTCGCATTGGCCCGACCTCAGTGCAGAGGAAAATGGATTTTGTGTCAACAACTCTGTACACCAAAAAAGAGGAGGGTGACTGCCTGATCAATAGTAACAACCTACAATCGCTGGGCCTTCAACGAACGCTATCAGTGACAAGCTCACTCTGAATCCGGCCACGCTGGCGGATGAAAAAGCATGAGTCACTGTACACCAAAATTTATGTACCAGCTGATGAAGGCAAGCGTTCGCATTTTTCCTTGCGCTATGCGAGGTCTAGTCATTATATGGTCTGTGGTGTATTTCTTTAAGTTCGTGATTACGCATCAAGCACAGTGTGCTCTAGTCAGCGAACTCCCCACATGGACATTAATCTGTAATGAGGACAGCTCTTCTCAAAATTGAATTTTGCTCTTTCTTAGTCTAAAAAGGGTGTTATCATGTCATGGTCAATTCAACTTTGAAAAATGCGATTTCTTTTTCTATAACCAAGCACATCCTTTTGACTGTTTACCATTGAACGAGATGGTTATTGCATGCACAAGACGATCCCTAAATTGGAAAAAAATATCAAATCAAGGATTCCACGTTTTTCCTCTGCTAGAATCATTTTTCCAGTTTTACTTTACACATTTTTTACGGTACACATCACTAAAGCACATTTCTCATCCAAAAGGCGGTTTTTGTGAGCTTTGCCTTTCTTTATCTTGAATGGTAACTAGTTAATTTGAAAGATATCTTGTTGAGCGCTTTTATCCTCAAGCTTCTTCTAATGACCTTGTTCAATAACTGAAACAAAAGGGTATAAGAATCTATTCAGGTTGACCTCCCAGAGATATCGAGATCACCTTGATTATGTAAAGGTGCAACCACGTCGCCCACACCAAGTACAACTAAATTACTTGTTCAGTTTGGTTCAAAAATATTGGAATTCCCACCTTCAGTAGTAGGGCTACTAAAGCTCGACATTTTTGGCCAGAGGCCTTGGAAGATTCCAAGAGGAGTAAAAGTTTGGTTTGTCATGACAAATGAGAAGTATCTTAACTTCAATGACTCCAACAACTCCTTAGCAGCCACATCCACATTCATAGACCATGATTACGCTAATTTGAAGTAAAATTATAAAAAAAGTTCATGCTTTGAGACGTTGGCATGGTTTATTTGAACAAGGGGACATTTTGGGCAGTTCCTTCTTTTCCAACCAAAAAACTAAACCGCGATCCTGAACATTTCAAACGCTAGCAAGTACTAATGTGATCAATCGGATCAATCTGCCTGCGCCTCAAATTTTCAAACCAGTACTGCCAAGTTTGATCCAAGCTAGATTGTTTTTGGTCAGAAAATGACAGTTTCCTTCACCTTCAAAAATCCAGTTTGGATCAAACTTGGCAGTACTGGTTTGAAAATTTGAGGCGCAGGCAGATTCATCACATCAGTACTAGCAAGCACAACAAAATGCGCCGAAAAATACTGAAAGAAGAGAAGAGAAAAAAGAATCTGCTCATTTTCATTATTTGTGCCATAATCATTTGAATCTAGAGTGCATCTGTCCAATATTGCTTCAAACTGTGCCCATGGGATGTGTGCCCGTTGGTGTGCCACATACCTGGCTAAATATTTATCATGAAGTGAGAGGAAATACGTGGGTCCAACTGTGTTAATGCAAAAATATAAAGGTTCGCCCAAGATCTTGGTTTATGAAGTAAGTAAGCTCACTTGTTATATAACTCATTATCTGACAATGAGCTCACTCAAAAAAGCCTTTATTTATTAATTCAAAACTCTGTTTTAACATTTCCTTGGGTCAGCGCTTATTACAACCGAATATACGCCTTTTTGGTGGAGCATCTGCTTACCAATCTGCAACCCTGGTTCGATCCCAGGCTAACCAAGTCCAAGCTTCTTTGCAATATTTAATTAATTACAGCATAAGTTGCTGCCTTAACAGCTTAAATGGCCAAACCTGCAATCATTCCCTACATACAACATCGTTGGATCATTCCCAAGGGTGAGGTGATAATTGATATCACATCTTTGTTGTGACAAAGGATTGGAAATACCCCTAAATTGGGACACCCATCATCAGGGCCGGTATGCTTAAATCGCACTTGGATCTTGAAGAGCTGATTTAAGTACAAGCCCTTACTTGAAGTACATCTCACTGAAAAAGTGGTATTCTTGATTCGACCTTGAGCTTATGAGTTTGAAGTTCAAGTGCAGACTTGGAAAAGCGGTATTCTAGACTCAAAGTGCAGCTTGCAAGTGCAAATTTTGGACGAGCCGTATTCCTAGTCACCCTTAATTCTACTGCCGAGTACAATCTTCCAAGATTGGTCCAACCAGAAGACATGCTACATGACATGTGAGTGTTGCGTTGCCTCCTAATTGGGTACTTGTTTGGGAAGCATTCTCCAAAGCATTCGACAGGGTGGACCGAACGTGGTTATTCCTCAAACTCCAACTGTGGGGAGTTCCGCATTCAAACTGTGTCCTGCTGTCCAACATCTATGCGGGACTCAGATGCTCCATTCGGTCTGGTGAGGACATATCCCTGCTACTTCACTTCCATTGGCCTTCCGCAGGGGGATCCACTATCGCCAATTCTTTTCAATCTTTATGTATCCGACCTGCCCGCAGCCCTCACCCACCAAGGCCCCACAATCAACCATTTTCTGGTTCAATATCTTCAATATGCAGACGACCTGGTTCTCTTGGTTAATTCAGCCGTGGAATTGCAAAATGCCATCAATGCACTCCACGGTTATTGCCAAGAGAACTACCTTCAAGTCAACACCATCAAGACGAAGGCCATGGTTTTCCATAAAGGTCGTCTGCCTCCCACCTCCGTCTATATTAACAATAGTCCGATTGAAATCGTCAATAATTTTAATTATGTCGGTTTCACATTTTCAACTCAACTCTCCATCAATCACCTCAAATCCACAATAACTAAGGCCAGGGCCAGGATGGGATACATATGCAATAAATTTCCCATGAAAAAACGTTGACTCAACTGATTGAACATATAGAACAGATTATTGAGAAACTAGAGAGCCTTGAGTCGGTCGATGTTGTCTATCTTGATTTTGCCAAGGCTTTGGACAAGGACGATCATGGCCTTTTAGTTAACAGACTCCATGAGATTGGGATCCAAGGCAAGGTTCTCAATTGGTTTAGAAGTTTCATTTCTGGTTGGAAGCAATCGGTTAAGGTTGAGGGATTCCTTAGTGACATACATGATGTCAAGTCAGGTGTTCCTCAGGGCTCCATTTTGGGTCCTCGCCTTTTCATCATCTTCATTGCTCCGCTTCAGAAGCTTGGTAGTAGTAGTGTCAGTATCTCTTCCTATGCTGATGATACAAAATTGGTAGTTGGTAGGAATGGTCAGAATTCCGGTTGTCTGGTAGAGGTTCTAGACCAAATCTACTGTTGTGTTGCTGCGAGTAACATGGCACTGAATGGAATGAAATTTCGCTCAATGAACTTTGGGTCGACGCCATTAGACACTCCACTATTAGATGATGAAGGTAAGGACATTGAGCAGGTCACATCCATGAAGGATTTAGATGTAGTCCTCCAAGATAATGGAAAGTTTGATAAGCATATCCAGTTGAATGTTGGTAAAGCTTTTCAAACATATGGTTAGATAAATCGCACGTTTAAGTCCAGAGATAGTATCACGATGCTAACTTTGTACAAGTTGATTGTTCAGCCACATCTTGAATATGCCTCTCCCATTTGGGCTCAAATTAGTTCAGCAGGTTTGCAAAAGCTTGAGCAGGTCCAAAGATGTTTCACTAGGAACATCACAGCAATGAGAGAGCTCTCGTATTGGGAGAGACTAAAAAAGTTGGGATTGCAGAGTATTCAGAGAGGGTGCAAAAGGTATCTGATTTTGTACGTTTTTAAAAGCATTCATGAGCTTTATCCCAACCTAGGATTTAGGGTCAATGCCAGTGACCGTAGAAGCTTAACTTGCGTTTTGAGAGCACCTTCAAGCCCTCAAGAATCCAAGCTAGTTATAACAATGAAATCCAACTCTCTTCGCAATTCCTTGGCCTCCTTCATTGTTCAATTTGCTGCCTTCAAATATTCGTAGGGTAGGGTGATCCAGTAGAAGATTTAAGTCAGACTTGGACAAGTTTTGACTAAAATTCCGGATCAACCTTATATTCAAGGATTAGCCAGATCAGCCAACTCCAATTCGTCGGTCGATCAAATAATATATATAAATAAAAGTCAAGTAAAATAAATAATCTTCTCGTCTTGAACTGCTGGGATTCCAATCCCGGTAGCGGTAAGGAAGTCCGCACAACAACAAAAAAAATGATAATAAAAGGGCAAAAAAGTCCCAAAATAGTAAGAAAAAATTCAAAAAGAGTCAAGAAAGTGAAAAAATGGCTAGAAAAGTTAACCTTGAAATTTTGGCTCAAAAGTTTTGTTTCAGCCAAAAAGGCCAAATTTGTTTCGCGATATACCTCTTTTTGTCTGAGACAACTATTGTATTTTAAACTAGTGTTGCCTAATCTACTAATCTTCTACTAATTCATAGGATAATGTTATTTTCTATCTACTCGAAAAATGCCATAGCTGAAAATGTTTAGTAACAATCTAATCTAGTTATGACATTGATTTTTTGGCATGATTTTCAGATATGGCATGATTTTTTGGAAATTCCGGCTTTTCTTCTAGAAAATGTTACATTTCTTTAATTGTCCAGCAATCTAAAAAGCAGTGGAACCCATCCAAAAATCTTATTCCCATATCTTTGGGTTCAAACCCTCCTGGTGTTGGGGGGTAATCCTTTTAGTGGAGGAGATGTGGCAAAGTAGTGAGCGCAGGTTCCTTGCATGAGAGAGGTCTTTGGTTCTATTCTCCTCCCTGACCTTTCTCCAAAAGGAGACAGGGTTTGAACCCACAACACCTTGGGAGAAGATTATTGCCTTGTTCGCAGTGCTCTTAGACTACTTGGTCACCCTAGTTCCTTTTGCTGTTCTGTCTTTACAAGTTGAAGGAAATTTGTTTAGAAACACTGATTTCTAAAGATCTAGGTCTCAATTGGTTGTTAAAGGAGTTAGTACATTCCAATTCAAGTTAATAGCATTATAGTGTCGTATTTGCTTAATTCAACAACAATTTTGATTGATCATTAGACTGATATTTTACTTATCTTAAAATTTTGATTAAATTATCGCGAAAAATCGTTTGCTTGAAAGTTGATTTACTTTCCAGAAAAACGTTGACAGTTTTGACAGCTACAGCGTTGTCCATCTAGGTAGATATTTTCAGATTGTCTGCTGATTGCGCCCTTTTTTCCATCGAGCATAGAAATAGCAACTATGTGATATTTTGTCATTTCTTTCTGACATATTTTCTGGCAAGTTTTGATGTCTATCTGGCATATTCAAGCATTTTCTAGCATGTCTTGTGAAGTAATCTGGCATGCCTGGACCGCCACCCCCGAGACCTGCCAGCACGGCTTTCAACTCATGGTTTTTGTTTTCAATTTTATTCCAGTTGTCCAATTTTATTTTGAGCTTTATGATGCGCAAAAAACCTATTACTTCACCGCCTCTAAAATTGCGACCTCATGGGACGGGAAATGAGAAAAACAGAAAAACTCACCACTCTTTCTTCACCCTCTCCCATAAAGGTACTAATTAGAAATAGATAAGTGATAAGATTTAAAAAATCGATTGGGTTGTGGGGGCTTGATGTCAACCGGCTGAAATTGAACCACCTCTGAACAGGGAGGAGAATCGAAGTGGGACGTCTGCAATATCAGGAAAATGGGCTTTCCAAATAACCAATAGCTCCATTAATTGACCGAAGTTTTTTGAGCTTAGCGCATATGCTCTACAGTAATGATTCAAATACAGTTCATTTAGCCTGGTGCTAATTCAACTTTACCAATTTGATGTTGAAGAATGTAATTCATTGATTTGAGGCATGGGTACATGAAAAATGAGAAGCTATCACATCATGAAGGAAAATACTGGCATAGCTGGGTTGACTATGATGGGAATGAATCAATATATGGGTAAGCATCTAGGTATTTTGAACGAAACATTTGATTATACAATCAACAACTAGAGCACTCAAGGAATCAGCGAACATTGTCGCAAACAATCAGCACTTTGGTTCTACTTTTTGCAATAGCCTCTTCTAATTCAGGTTTGATGGGAGGGCTTGTCAGGTCTGGATTTAGAGAACCAGGTTCGCCAATTACAGCACTACCATCCTCAACTCTGGGAGGGGCAAGGCATTTTCGAGGAGAAACTGGAGTCGGAGGGTTTTTTTTGGAAGCCAAATTTGCTCCGAAGCTGTTGATTTCATGCGAGATCTTGCCACGTGGGGTGGAAATCAGTGAATCTGGTTTGAACATGCTCTCTTGGTTTGCTGAGCTTAACTGAGTAGGAAGGTTAGCTGTCAGACCTTCATCATCCGGCCTCAATGATTGCTCAGGGAGACTTTGGTTTATCGGTTCGACGACTTCAGAAGGGGTCGTAAACGTTGGAGAGCTAGACCTACAATTTGAAATGAATTGTCTTTTACCTGTTCTGAACCCAACACGAAATTGCTTCTAAAATTTAAGACTTACCTGATATCGTTGGCCGAGTTTTCCAATTGAGTGACATTACCCTGAGGTAGGACTTCTTCGGGTTCTTCGTTGTTTCGCTTGGTTGAAAAACGAAATCTTGACATTGGGTTCAATTTGGAAATTTGTGACGTCATATTTTGAAGGGCTCTAGAGCCTACACTCTTGAACACGGGAACGTCTCTGAAAAGTAAACCGAAATAGGTTATGACATCGTTGAAAGTAAGTCGATCTCAATAGTATCTGATCTTGTCATACTCCAGAGGTAAGACATTGTAGTTCGAGTAAAGATCCGGGATGCGAGTTTTCTTCTTATCTAATTTCCCAAACCAAGTGTCCACTGAGAACCCAGCAATCTCGATTGCCACGCTAATCGAATCGACGATGATTTTCAATGACTCGACCTTCTCTTCGGGAGATCGAACCACAATAGCCATATTGTTGAAGAATCGGAGGTTGGTCGAACGAAACATGTGGAAGAAGCCGGATTCTTTGGCTGATATATCTACAAGTAAAAATGAGAAATTACGAGAACATGTTGCTTTATCTTTAGCAAATTAATAATAAACTTACCTTCGCTAGGCATCTTGTAAAATATCCGCAGACTATGCTCGCTCCTCGTGTTGTTTCTTCCGATCAAATTGAAGCCCTGCTCTGGGACGCCGAATTCGATTTTTTCTACATTTGATAATAGTACTTTTTGGTATTGAGTCACTTTGTCAGTCTCGTCTTCATACAGGGCCACATAGTAGGCGTCTTTGGTGAGGAGAAATATTACATCTAAATCCTCTTGATTGAAATCACCGGACACGGGGTCGTTGCTGATCAAGCCCCAAGCTCCAACCACGGTCTCCTGATCCGGGATGAGCAGCTTCTTGCAATCTTCTATCAAAATTCGGACGTGCTCCGCCGTTGCACTATTATCGACTTCCATTTTGTGCCGAGATTCTGCCGCAGATTCGCTCTCCAGGTTTTTGACAAGGAGCTCCTCGCTATCGGAATGGCCTACAAGCAGGTCAATCGTAGCTTGGCGATAGGCATCTCGGAACTGGTTCAAGTAATATCGACTAGCTGAATTCATGCCGTCTTTCATCATGCCACTGATGTTGCGCTCTCCGGTCCGAGTGAAATCACTCTTTAAGGCATTCGTACCCGCATACTGCCGACTAATGACGTCACCGTTATTGGCCCAGATCCTAGAAAAGGCAACGAATTCAAAATTCATGCGGTCATCCTTTACATGAGTTAAAAAACATTTTGTTGTTTTTAACGAGGTTTTGAGGGGGGGTTGTAAAGAAATGCACTCAGTTGACAAGAGACTAGCTTTGCTCACCCTTGAAATTTCAAGCGAGTTTCTAGGGGAAGAGGCATTTCAGGTGGAACCACACCCAATTTGGTGAGTTGAACTTCCAAAACCATCCGCGCGATAGCAGTTTGCACCACGTTGGTACGATCTAAGCAATCGATGCAATTTATCCGAAAGGCACCTTGCTGCCCACAAACCATCCCATGATTGTCCACCCAACAATAGCGTAAGGCCTTGAGTTGAGGCTCGAGGTTTTTTATCAAAATGGACACGTTCTCGAAATGCATTCCCCGGCAATATTCGTGAAAATCGAAGGCGACAAAACCCAAATCCGGATTGTCCAGGTTTAGTGCTTGATTAAGGTAGGCATCGGCAATCACTTTTTCTCGCCCATTCCTTTCCACCAGACTAACACAGTTAATAGGAGACCCGTAGATCTTGAACTCTCGGTCGAAATGGGCTTGAAAAGCCGCCTGGTCCTCATCGTCCGATCGGTCCAAGATGGGCGGTGGTCGATATTTGTACCCGGGTTGGGACCAATACACTGGTACACTGCCTCGAGTCATCACGAAAGATAATGCATAATGGTGGTACAATAGGATCTGCTCGGTTTCCACGTAATTGGCCACGTGACCGTCTTCATCGACTCCTCGTCTTTTATATCGGGTGCCTAAAGTCAACAAACACGCTCAATTGACCACTGAAACGAGAGAAATGTATTAATATTGGTCTAATTACCCGCTCGGTGTCGGCTCCTGCGCGATATCAGGGCAATGGAGAAGTATTCGGGCAGAGAAATATCGGCTTTCGGCACCAGGATGGACTGGCCGTAAAGTTGATTTGCTTCCGAGAAGTGGAGGGGAGAGTCCATTAATTCGACGAAGCCTTGGATAAAGGGACAGATGAAGGTATCAGCCCGGGGATCATTCAGGGCGATGACGTCTTGAATTAGGTGTTTGTTGAAGAAGAAACGATCGTCGACGCGTTGCCAAAGTGGAAGATCGACCGGATAATCCGGCTGCATTTGTCTTTGGAGGGTATTGGTGAGATCACCGGAAAACGAAAAATAAAACGAGTCCGACTCGTTGAAGAGTTTACAAAACTCGTCCACCACTCGCTTTTCGAAGCGTTCAATCATTCGATTGATATTGGGACTGAAAAACAAACCCTCACCTTTAGGCAAGTGTGGGTGTGGGTGTCATGTACGTTCCCCATGTGGGGCGGGGCTCACCTGCTAAAGGTGATGCTAGGGAGCGGAGGTTTGGTATTGGAAGTCCAAGGGACTTTGACTTGGGAGGCCAAGGCCGCCGCGTTGCCCGCGGTCGATTTAACCGCATCCGAAGCGAAAAGTTTGATCGATCCGCCCAGTTTGCTCAAGGTTTTGGACGTCGGGGCCACAGGGGGTGGGGCGGGCACCTCCTCGGGCGGCAATTCCACGCGCTGCCCCGGACACTCCTCTGGCGGGTTCACTAGAAAAAAAAATCCTTTCATGCCCCTGTCATGAGCCCTTCGGCTTGACCTTCATTAAGGGTGGGGCTTACTGAGCATGGGTTGGTGTTTGGGACAGGGTTTGAGAGCGAGTTGTCGGATGGATTCCACCAAATCCGATATGGGCACACACACCACGCGGGTCACTTTGTAGATCCCGTGGGGGTCCAGTCCTCGACCCGGCAACTCGCACACCCGATAGCAACTTTGCACCAAGACCAATCGCGGAACGCATTCCGGATGGACCCGCAGCACCCCCACCAGGCCCATGACCAGGCCCAGACATTCGGGATTCTCTTGTTGGGCGGGGTCCCAAGAGGGTCGCACACTCACGGCCCCATTGGCCCGTTGAATAAACAGGCTGGATTCGCCTTTGTGCACGGGTTGCAGGATCAAGCACGAATCCGTGGCGATCAGCTCCATGTTCCAACGGGCCACGGGCAATGGCTGAGCCCGAGCGAAAAGCCCGAGCGAATCGCTCAGAGGCCGCTAGATGTCAGCTGGACGACCTCGGACCGGTCAAGGTCTAGGTCTCAGGGGGGGTCTTAGGGTAAAAGACCAGCCTTGGCCAGCCTTGGGGCTAGGGTCAGGGTCATGAAAGGCGAGGAGGGATGCGAGCTCGTGGCTGAGAAACACCTCTCCTGGGGCTAGACCATGGACGCTGACCGACAGACCGGACCAACTTCTATTCATTAGTCAGTAGCCAGTCTATCCACCCATCACAAGAGCCGTCAAATTGACAGAACCAGGATCAAGAACTAGACCCAGTTAAAGAGCTAGAGGCGAGGGAAACAGTCAGAGCCCCGGCCGGCCAGCCCTTCGTCCCTTGGTCGCCTTGTCGCACAGCCCAGCCAGCTGAGACAGCCCGCCAGATCGCACTTTCTGTCATGCTATGACGGCACTCCAGCTAGCTCAGGCTAGATCAGGCTAAGAAAGCGTGACTGTCCAATGTGTCAGGCGTTAAACCAGGAGGCGGGCGCGTGGCGGACCTCGGGGACAGGCCCTCGAGCTTCCATGCATCCGAGGGACAGCTGTTGATCTAGGCCTGGGGCCCGGGGTCGTTGGCAGAAGTGGGAGGTCGGTATGATCTGCTGGGCAGGCCAGCCGCTTTTGGCTGGCAGTGTTTTTGGTGTGTGGTCTGGGATGGGAGTTGAGCGGTAAGCCGCCCGAAGTCTAAGTCACCCCAAGTCCGCGGTTGCGTCAGTGAAAGTTCAAACTAAACTTGGCGTTAGAATTTAATAGTTTTTAGCGACTACTGTATGAAAGAGTTGCCAATCAGTCACCCAATATTGGACACTCAAAGAGGGTCTCAGGGCATGATTGAATCAGATAAAGGTTATGAGTAAACTCGGAAAAAATGGCACACGCTTTCATTGACAACGGGTGAAAAGAATACATGAGGAGGCACAGAGAATCAAATCAACATACATGCGATAAAGAGTTATGGAATGTATCATAGTCTGGATAGTATTTGGTCTAGAATCACATCATTATGTGATTCCAAATCATTAGCATTTAAAAAGCAAAGTGAAGTTGACACAATTCTTGACATTTTCTGGAAGATTTGTTGGGCGAGAGAAATTGAACGAAAAGATTCCCGTTTCTGTACTTCATTCAATACCCCAGTTTGTTGTATATATATACACAATACGGAACCAAGCCTCAAAATGTGCCCACGTTATTAGAACTATAATATGCTGTTTATGTGGCACCCTGACAGCCTTGATCCACAATCCACGCACATGTCTTATTATTATTGTTGTTGTTGTTCATGGATCTGTTTATCAGCTGATGTGTGCCCACCGTGCCCAGGGTCTCTGAGTATCTGTGTATACTCTGACTGATTCTGAGGATTGAGGCCACTTTTAACCTTCCACTGAGATCATCCCACCCAGCTAGTGACATGTCTCCGGCTCTGGCCACCTCGCCCTCCCAGGACTTGGGTAATTTTGAATGCTCCGGGCCGTGTGGCGGGCCCTGGGCAAGTACAAAACTGCGCCTGATACAAGTATGGTGGGTTTGGTTCTACATCGATTGGTTGGACGTTTTTCAGGGGTGGACGTGTTATCGGCCTTCCAGACGGTGTTGAAGACTCAACCCGAGCTGTCGATAGCCATGGCAGCCATTCGTGTACTCATGCAGGTTTTGGCCGGCTGTCGAGCCGGAACCATCCAGGAATTGGTTGAATTACTCCGAGCCGCCACCCAGGTCATGAAGTGCAAGGCGGATTGCTCGTCCACCTCCGTGGTGTCGGGTGGGGAGCTCTTTCTTCGATTCATCACCTTGGCCTCGGAGGCTTTGGAGCAGGAAGACGTGAGTCATGAGTGATCCACACTGCCCCAACTTACTTACTGACTTAGCCTTTAGACCTTTAGACCCCCGTCATTCTGATCGGTTCCAAACGGGCCCAGACCAGCTCAGGGCCTTAAAAAGATCCAGACTTACTGTCGAGTCTCATCCACGCCAGTGGTTGGGTTTCAGAGCTGTAGAGAGCCCTTGGTTTCGGTTTACAAACCGAATTGAAACCTGAACCTGACGAATGACGCAAAAGATGTTCATGATTTAACAGGCCTCCACTTGTTCATTCGGCAAACCAGTCACTCATTATCTCTGCCTCATGGTTTTTCCAAATTTCATCCGACGCTCAAATCAATGATCTTTTTCGAAGAGCTTAAATCGAAAGAGAATAGACTGCCAAAAAAATGCCTTAAAATATGTGGCCTTTTAAGGATTGGATTATGTGTGCCATCTTGCGTAGGTCTAGGCCTGGTCCATGGAACGCGAGTTAAAAACGAGCTCATTTATTTCTTCTTTCAGAACTTTGAAAATGTCCGAAAAATCATGATGGAACGGGGAGAGCAATTCTTGCGGAAGTTGAGCGAATCGCGTCCTAAAATTGCCAAGCTATCGGCTCCTTTTCTTCGCCATGGAACGGTAAGTGTGGCCCGAACTTTGTATAAAGATAACCAGCCGAAGAGTCTTTAAAACATTTACCCTCTTTCGGGCAGCGGGTCTTAGTCCATGCCCACTCCAAATGCGTATTTGAGTCGCTCAAGGAAGTGCAGAAAACTAATCCCGAGATGCATCTGTACATCACGGAATCCAGTCTGGATCACCATGGGTGAGTTCCTCTTTCATTTCCAATTGAGCTTTCTGAGAGCCGGACTGGATTTCTTTTCCACCTGATAGACATGAGATGAAGAAATCACTTGATGATTTGGGGTTTTCAACCACGTTAATCCTGGACGCGAGTATCGGCTATATTCTGGGTAAAATGGACTTTGTTCTTATGGGCGCCGAGGGTGTGGTCGAGACAGGAGGAATTATAAATAAGGTATGTCAACTTTTTCCATGGCATCCTTGCCATCATGTGCCATATGATTGCGTTATACTTGGTAAATTGATAGAAATGGCTGTCATTTATAATATAAAAAGCATCGTGAACTTATATTTTGATATTAAATATATTTTGCCCTTCGACGATTAGGCAAATAGGGCACATTTGAAAGACCAAGACGACACCTATCATCCTCTTTTCAGATTGGGTCATACACAATTGCGTTGTGTGCCAAGGCTCTTAATAAGCCCGTGTATGTGCTTTGTGAGAGTTTCAAGTTCGTCCGGTTCTATCCCCTGAGTCAAGAAGACTTGCCCTCGGAGTTCAAGGTAAGTTGAGAAAGTGCAAGTAATGAAGTCCACCGATATGATTCAATTTCCTCTCACCTCTTTTCTATGCAAGTTCTATGCGAGTACGCTGGAAAAGACGAAAGACATAGAATCAGAACATCCCGTCGTGGATTACACCCCGCCCTCACTCATCACCCTCCTCTTCACCGATCTCGGAATCTTGACCCCATCGGCAGTCAGTGACGAACTAATCAAGCTCTATTTGTAACATCGAATAAGAATAAAGAGAACCAATTGCACGTCCGTTGATCACGGATTCTGGCTAAAAGCATACGGTGATAGCCCCGGTCGAGCTCGACGGTCTTTGATGCTCTCCAAAATGGACGAATCCACGGCCCATTTGGGCCAAGGCGCCTCAATATCCAGATCGCCAATTCGGTATCGGCAAGCGTGAAGACACTGGAACATGTTGGACGTGGCTTGACGGAGTTGGGATCGGAGGTAATCCTCGCCCACTGAGCACGTGACACAATCCGGAAAGGCTTTGGGTCCTGTTCGCGCCAGCCACTCATACACGGGCTGACGGGGCTGAGCCAAAATACGCCTCATGGCTTGCTCTGTAAGTTCGGGTGTAATAATATTGGCCGGATTGCGCCGATCTCGGGGATTGTACAAATCGTCGTTTACCACGGGGCAACCCAATTCCAATAGATGTTGCCGGATTTGATGAGTCCGCCCAGTGGTTGGGATGCACTTCACAAGACTGAACTCTCCTTGGTAGCTGAGTCGTTGGAATATGGTCTGGCTCTCTTTCGGGATATCATACGTCTTCTTTTGATTGAAAGAATTTAAGACATGAGATCGAATTGGACTATCGCAAACGATCTCTCCCGTAGGGAACTCTCCGTCCACCAATGCGAGATATTCCTTGTACGAGTCCTTTCCTTTAGCTCGGAACCGCAGGTGGATATTTTGTGCACTCAATCCTCCCTAGAACCCAACAACATTATTGATAAAGGAATCGAGCCGGATTATATTGGATTCCGCAAAATATAAAAATAAAAAGATTCGAGTTTGATCTTACTTTGGCTAGAATGCAAACGCCACTGGTAAGTCGATCCAGCCGATGGACGGTGCGGAGATCTCGATAGCCTCTTTGAGCCATGAGCGTGACAATCAATGAGTTGAAATAGGTGGAGCCTTTCCATCCGATCAAATAGGACGGGGGTTTGTTCACGACGAGGACGTCCTCATCTTCAAAGAGAACGTCGATATCCCAATCTAGAACCGGAGGTTCGTGGATGTGTTGCAAGTAATTGATACAATCACCGGGTTGGACAATGTAGCTCGGATCCACCCTTTGGAAGTTAACTTGAATATAGCCTTGCTCAATTAAAAAGTTCAAATGAGTTTGACTCGTCAAATACATAGTTTGACACACTCGGATCAGTTGATCGAAGCATTTCTTGTTCTGTTTGACCGTGACATCTGAGCAATGGAGGTAGGGCCTACAATGGGAAATTCACAGTTCTGATACATACAATTGATGTGGAGCAATGCAAACTAACGTACTATACCTGACTTTTTGAAGTCCGTCTTCCCGATAGTAAGAAACGCCATGAAGGTCTTCTTCCGATAAGGATCTCATACCTTGGGTGATAAATCGATGAATTCGGGTTGAAGTTAAAGGTTTATCCTCCTCATTCATACGAACGTCTCGAAAATCTCGGCGCCATTTGCGGAAATTCATTTTAGGATAAACCATGTGAGTGATGCGATCATCATGTTGCCGGATCGATTCTACCGGACACAAATCCTCAATGAAAGGCACATCCGCTAAACCTAAAGACATTGTCTCAAAAAACGTGAACACATGGCGTAATTCGAGGCCGTTGAGCTCGAAGGATCGTATGTATACCTTTAAGTTCGATTTGTGATCCCCATTTGATCAAGGCCTCTTTCTTCTCAGCCGTGATTGCCCCACTAGTATGATGACAGAACTGTTTCGAGAACAGTGCTGTACTATTTAGGACACGCCTTCCATTCATTAGCCATCGGACTTTCGATGTGAAACTTGCCATGTTGGGATAGGATCCTACCCGGTTCCCCTAGTAGTGACCATACAGTGTTTACCTCTGTGTACGTACATTTGATGATCAAGGGGACAACAACCCGTGTCGATTTGTTTTGATGGAAGCTGTCGATCTTTCGGATGAGCGGGAAAGTTCTAATGTTCCATTTCGACAAGACAACCATAAAAATAAGCATAACTGCAGAGGATTATATAACGAAGTCACCTTTATAGTTAGGTACCTCGTGCATGTAAGACTATAAAGCAAACAGTTGTCTACACACTATTTTTTCCACAAAATATTCCATGTTTTTGACAATCGAAGTGATGTTTGAATCATACCATATCATGGTATAGTCCTTTGAGAAAAAAATCCTTTCATAAAAACCATAGACTTGAATACATTGTCGCGCAAGATTACGCGTCGATAGCTAGAATACAGGCAACAAAATGAAGTCCAGTCTCTAAGGACAAAACTCTCGTCCTACCAAGGATCTCATGGTGATCGTGAACTTGGGGTTGTCTGAACATACGCAATCCATGCCCGAAAGGTTCAGACCGATTGTGTATCCGCTGAACTTGAGCCCAAATCCGTAGCTGCATCCACGCACTGTCTCCTCACAACTCACATGAAGTACTGTAGATAGAGAACATACATGGTGTACTGAAGTGCAGGTCGGCCTAAAACGAACCCCGAAGTTCGTACTGGCCCTCTGTCTTGAATGTTGATCCATGTATCTATGTACTCACAATCATCGGCTTGTTGAGACGCAAAAACATGGATTTGTGATTTCGATCTCTGTGCCTGGTGGGCAATTTCTCTTAAATGCCGCGGATCTTTGCCAACCAAGTGTCAGTAGTGTTGGGATTTGCTATTAACTAAAATGGCGTCGCTCAAGGAAATTGCCAATGGATTTGGATCCCTGTTCTACCTTGTGAACCCGTACGAATCCATGTACAAGACTGTCGAGGATATGCCTCATCCCAATGTGGTCGAGAAAGTGAGTTCTGTGTTCAATCAAATCGATTTCTTCTCATGATGAATATGCCTAATCCACCATCCAGGCAGGCTCCTACTTTTTTGTGCTCATCGTTTTGGAGCAATTGGTTCTTAAATGGAAAGGAAAACCGGGAATCCGTTTGAATGACGGTTTAATGTCCATTGCCAATGGTTTCATCATGGGTATCAAAGAGTAAGATTTGCTTATCGAATAATTAAATTAGAATGCAGGGTATTCTGACCAAGTTATTCACTTGCAGTGTTTTGATTAAGGGTTTGTTGATGCAAGGCTATTTCTATATCTACGATCATCATCGTATCTATGAGCTCCCTTGGGATTCAATTTGGACTTGGATCATTGCGGCGGTTGGATCTGATCTGGCCTATTATTGGATCCACAGAGCTGCCCATGGTAACAAAACTCAAATTGTTCAATATTGTGCAAGAAATTTGTTCTTTATTGCTGATGATGATTTTTTTGCTTTTTGTCAGAGGTCAACATTCTTTGGGCCGCTCATCAAGTACATCACAGTTCGGAAGAATACAATCTGACCACGGCTTTGCGACAATCATTCATGCAAGCTTTTGGCTCTTGGGTTAGTGGAAAAGAAGGTTCAAATTATCTCTAAATTCCAGAGAAATGCCATGCATTTTTGGTATTATTCATGGGAAGAGGCTCAACACAATTTAAATACTCCTTATGCGTCAAATAGTCAGTATGAGTCACCTTTATTTGGAGTATGCAGGTTCCCATTCGACAAAGCACTCTGACAGGATATTGGACAATTCAGATTTTAAGCTTCTGTGCTTGAAGTAGAATCGAATTAGTTTATCAGAGTACAAGATGCATTAGTCGGTTACTCCAATCGAGTTGTTTTGCTTTCAGCCCTTCTATTTACCAATGGCCTTTTTTGTTCCACCAACTCATGTCATCATTCACTCTCAATTCAATCTTCTCTACCAATTTTGGATTCACACCGAAGCGGTCAAAACCATTGGGCCCTTGGAGCACATCTTAAACACACCTCAACATCATCGAGTTCACCATGGTTAGTAACTTCAATTGCGAGCAGTTTCTCAATCTGCCTTACTTGGTCCAATCATCATCATTCTCACCTCCAATCAAGGGTCCAATCGCTATTGTCTGGACAAGAATTATGCTGGAGTCCTAATCATTTGGGATCGAATGTTCGGAACATTTGAGTGGGAGCGTCCAGGCGAAGACATTGTTTACGGATTGGTGGATCAACCTCAATACTTCAGTCCAATGCGACATCAGGTAAGAAGATCTAACAAAAAACATTTGGCCAGGCATCTAAAATATGACATCACATTTTCAGATACACTATTATGTCAAAATTGTAGAAAAAGCTAATACCATGGATAACTGGTCGGATAAATTGTCAGCTTTCTTGAAAGGTCCTGGCTGGTTCCCAGGCACTCCACGCTTAGGGGATATCATGCAAGTACCGGAGGTAAAAAAAAACCCATAATGATCTATACTTTACAAACTTAGGTCATAAATAATAAGTCATGATAATATCGAGATGTTTTGTTTTTTCTTCAGAGACAGAATCGGAAAAAATATGATCCCAAGGTTCCCAGTTGGGCCACGGTATACGCCGCATTGCATTTTCTTTTGCTCTTCATGGCATATGATAACTTCATCCGATTTAACGTGGTAGGTACTAGAAGCTTATGATTTAATTCATCTTTAATTTTTTAATTTATAATTAATTTGCTTTAAAAAGATCCATGCAATTGAGCGATCAGATACAATGTGCAATCAACATTTAAAGTGTTCGTTTCATCAAAGACCGTCCGCACATATGCTTATCTCAATATTAGCAGGAAAAAGAGAAAATTGCTTGAGATCATTTCCAACTGGAGGATACATTCAATTGAGCTCAGACGATGTTGAAGCTATTGCAAATTAATGTAGCAAATCTCACTAAAGGACCTGGAAAAGCAAAGAACTTATCTTAATATCTTAACTTGAAGGGTTCAAGCTTTTGCACACAATGGGCATTCTTTGAGCCGACACGTCCAATCTGTCATGATTATATGGCTGAAGGATTATTTTTCAAACAAAGCTCAGATATTTCTGCAACATTTGGGATTTTTTTTGGACTGCAAAATATGTTCGAAGTACTGATTACTTTGATTGTTTTATATTTATATTTCCAAGAAAAAAATAATTCTCGTGTTCTTGATGCGCCAGTCATTCTTTGTTGGTCTTGGTTATGCAGGGTATGTCGCAGAGGACGGTCACTCTAGTCATTGGTCTTCTCATCTGGACATTGAGCAACATTGGTTTCATCTTTGACAAGCGACCCTGGGACTGGTTTTCCGAGATTCTCCGCTGCAGCTTCATCATGGCCCTTCAAATCTACCTGGGTTCCTTGCAGGGTTTCCAAATTCCAAATGAAATTGTGTTCTGGGCCTTCCTCGCCTCATGGGGAATTGCATCTGCGGCCTTTTTGGCTAAATTCATAACCTTAAGCACCTCAAACAATATCAAGAAGGACTAATGAAGACATTGTCTAGCTATAAGATAGCATTTTTGTATCAATTCGTAGCTTTGACAATTAACAAATACATATTCAACAAATTTGCTCAGTGACCGAGATAAGGCATGAGTTACGAGGTGATAGAAGACACGACCGATTAGCAACCACCCTGTAGCACTAGCACTCAAGCATTTCATTCACAGCCTGTTTCATTCTACACAGAAAAGCTAGTTGCTTTCCCCAACTAATATCACAAAGTGGATTCCTGGCATTCGTGTTGGCTTTTGGACCCATTACCGGGTTCCACGTTGGGACTGGACGGCTCTTGAAATGAGAGTGCCAGTTTCCGCTTCCGACGCTGAGACTGCTCCGAAGGGGCCTTGAGACTGGTTCTAAGAATGCCGCTCTTTCGGTGGTTCCAATCCATGCCTTGGACGTCTTTGAACATGGTGCTGGCGTTGGAAGTGTTTCTGCGCTTCTTTTCCGCACTACCGGTCTTTTCTTGGTCTCTCTGCTTGGAGCTGTCGGATCGATGAGATTTTAATGAACCAGGCACAGAGGTGGACATGGTCAAGGGATCACTGGATTTCCTAAACTTGTTCATGAAGCTCTCGACAGATTTCCTGGAAAGCGACTGGGAGCGCATGTACACTTTCTTGAGGTCGATTTCGTCTTTGCCTTCCGAGGATTCGTGGGGATTGTTCTCTTTGTACGAGCGCAGCAAACTGCCAATCCTTCGGGGAACATGGGACTTGGCGGAGACCGTGTTTTGGCTATTATCGACGGGGTCAAATTCCGTCCCTCGGTCCGTGTCTGTGACGATGATCATTTGAAGAAAGTTGTCATAGAAATGCTCCTCGCTGTCTTCATCCC
Organism: Tigriopus californicus; assembly: GCF_007210705.1. Classification (NCBI taxonomy): domain Eukaryota; kingdom Metazoa; phylum Arthropoda; class Copepoda; order Harpacticoida; family Harpacticidae; genus Tigriopus; species Tigriopus californicus. The sequence continues at coordinate 10,791,998 of NC_081440.1, read as the reverse complement.
GAGAGCTTTTGGGTTCGTCGGATTCAACTGACAAGTCTTCCAAGCTCTCCTCTTGAATGGTGGGGATGTACTCATGTGGAATGTTTTCGTACATCTCCTCGTAGGTGTTCTCATCCAAGTCCGTCAAAGCTCCATGGGCACTGTTGCTTCGTCTCAAGTAGGCAGACTCCCTTCGGAAAGTCTCGAAGGTATTGGGCATCGAGGCAAATCGGTATTCTTGGCTTTCACTTCGTTGGCCTTCGCCGTGTTTGAGATTGCGGGCTTCCTTGAAGGTCTTGCAGATGATGAACAGACCAAAGGCATAGACTATCGCCAAGGCAACGAATATTATGAGGCTGATGGTCAAATAAACCCCAGGAAAGTTGGAAAGAATGGGTTCAGGACAATGGCAAATCATTGTGGAGTTGTCGGGATTCCCCATCCAAATTCCATCTTGCTGAAACAAAATTTTACTGACAGTCAAGAGAGGTTCAACCTTTCAAAATCCTCCGACTTCGAAGGTCATCAATTACCTTGGTACAATTGAGTAAGGGGGGTTCCTGGGTCGTGAAATTCATGGTTTTCCAATCAAAGAGGGTTGCGAGTTCAAAAAGAGGCACGACCTTCAGGGGAAAAGCGTTCCATAACTTAGATTCACGTGTTCCAACAATTGGAACACAAACACAGAGAATGTTAAAACACAAAAGAAGAACAGATCGTCTTGAGCGAGGATTGGCCACGAAGTGATGTCACAACAGACATGAAAATCAATAATGAGCTTCAGAATAGATAATTCAGTTGACTCACTTGCCTGGTACAAGGTACAGGCACATAATTTGTAATGGGCGCCACGCATGAATCGAAGATAACGAGTGTCCTGGGCGGGCTAATTAGTCCTCAATTAACACATCATTGGGGATTCAACAGGATTTGCCTTCACGATTAGGTGAGGTACAAACTTGGTGAACGGCACATATGTGGGGAAAGGAAAGGATGTGCATAAAGCATCATCGCTCCCAATATGCATCTGGCTGAAGGGGGGCTGAAAATGCCTTTGATCCATGAAAGGATATCTATTTTTAGTCGCCGACAATCGAATTCGAGTCGAAGGTGCAAGCAGACAGGCGCTCTTAGTGTTTGAAGAGCATTCATTTTGTGTCCTGGTTTCATGTTTCATTTTTTGCACCACTCGCTTTTCCTTCGTTAGAATTTGCTCACCCTTGAAATCTACTTTTTGTAGAGGGACGCCAATGAACTCGTACAATGTGCATTCAGTTGAGAATTATGAGTAAGAGCAGAGCAAATCTTATGATGATTGGCTAACATGATTTTTTGTGCTTGTTATAATTTGAAATTTGACAAGTTATTTGAATCAAGCAAATCCATTGATCAATAAAGTCTTGTATTAAGATATTCCTTCGTTTCATGATTTGCGAAGTTTTAAGCTTTTAGAGCACAGATATTGACCGACATTGGCTATGTAACCTTCTTGAAAGTTGTTATTGCTCTTAAGCTCGGATGGGAAGGTCAACGTTTGAAATTTAAGATATTACATTTGTTTTCAAGTTTAATCATTTAAGCTATGACTTATCTTTTGATATATTTTGGAACAATCCATTAACATAAGAAACAAATTCAAAGTGATGTTGCATCTAAAAGTAAGTGAATACAATTTGAAAATGACAGGAAAAGGCGTGCCTTGCAAAGGTCATATAAGTCAGTCAACACACCGCTTTCAGCATCAGAATTGAAATTCCATGCATCAAATATTTGTTGTCAACGTCACTTCCCATGAACACACACTTATCGTAGCTAAAATGTTATCTGTATTGTTCAAATGCAATCTGACGACAACTATAACGAGATTACGCCCACCCTGCTTCAAATTTAAAGTTTGCTGCATTGACCACAGGGAAAAACTCACAAAACGGAAGGTTCTTGTTCGTTACAAATGAACCTCAAAATCCGAAGCCTCTTGAAAAGTCACTCCTGATCGGCGATGACGATTGTAAACTAACACTTCCGAAGACGTACTTCCACTTCGATCTTTTTGGACCAATGTTGGATCAAATTCTCTCAAATCTCCTAAAGATCGTTTCTTCACTTTTTGAGCCTTGTATTTTTTGGCATCGTGTTCGGGATTGTCATCAAGCGTTTCCCTCTTGTTCCCATGCGACGTCCCAACGCCTGGACCATTGTCTCCAAACAAGTCAGTTTGGGCCCGATATTGAAGAGTGTTCCGCCCCAAAGTGCCTATGACATCAGCCACGCGTTTTAGGATAGGTGTCCCTTGATTATCCAAAGACTTAACTCGGTTAAAATTCTTGTCGAAATTGTCTAAATTTGGCGACGAAGGACTTCTTTGGTTGAATATGCTGGAAGGCCCCTCCCATTTGCGTGTGGGCGATGAGGAATTTCTCCGACTGGACCCACGGCTACCTTGGCCTGCTAAAAAAATGAACCATTAGAACGAACAATTAATCAGGTTAAGGGGGGAAATGTCATTGGTTATCCGTGACTTACCCTCGTATGATGCTAAGCTGAACGACATAGACGCCTGGGCAGTTCCTCGCATGGTTCCAGATTCTAAGTCCAAACCCTTTTTCTTTTTATAGTACTTGTCACTCGATTCTGCACTACTACGCCTTCGATCGTCATTGGAAAGCCTGGGAGCGAACTGCTTGTCGAATTTTTCCCCAGTCAAAACACTCTTATGCATACTCTCCACAAATTCTTGCGATTGAGTTCTGTAGAGCGTTCCGGGTGGTTCCATACTGGGAGGACGAAGGAAATGGGACGACATGGATCTTGTGCCCAAAACATGTCCACTGAGACGAGGTAGTGAGTTCCCAGATCTTTGGTAGTTCCTTCGTCCCTCAGCAAGGTCGATTTCTTCTTCATTTTCTTCTTCGATAGTACTGAAAGACTTGGAGGTTGGTCGGGCAGCCTTGGAAAGTGTTCCAAAATTCACTGGTGAAGGTGCTCGTTCATAAAACCGATCCATTTCCTCTTTCTTCCGCTTCATGTAGTCTTCAGTCTCCTCAATTTCCACAGTCCAACTGGAATCATCCACAATATCGACATGGGGCTCATATTCTGGCTTTAGGAGCTTCCTTAAAGTCATGGCCCTTCGAATGGTGAAAGTCAGCATGATGGCGAGAAACACCAGGGAACACGCAATGCAGGCTATAAAGAACACTTGAAAGCCCAAAGTCACACCCCATTGCTGAACATCACACCCATTGTCGGGATCGAATTCCAGTGTCGTGGTGGTGTCCACCGATGTGTTCTCAGTGGTGACCCTCGGAGTCATGACTGAGAATGAATCAGGCTATCGGGATCCTGGGCACCAGTTTTGTTGCTCCCAGTCCGTTTTATCAGTTAATGCTTCTTGAAGCAAGTCGGATCTCGAATGAAGAGGGCCACTCCTGGCGAGGAGAGTTGCTTGTGCCTCCCACAAAGCTTCTCGATTCCTGATTGCTCTAAATTGATCTTGAAGAGGTAGTTTTGATCAAAGATTTTCGTTAGCCGGATCTTAGCGACAAAAGAGCGAAATTTGGATTGAGATCAATGGCTAAGCCACGCTGACGTCCTGAAGACCCTTTGATAACCTCAAACGCCTCAAGCCCACTCGCCGCATTGATTTCTCAATAAATCCAGCAGGGTTGTAAATATTTTACTACTCGCGCCTCAGCCCTAGATTGTAAACTATGAGTGATTGACAAATGCTTCCTTTGGGAAAGCTAATTTTAGATGAACGAACGCTAGTCTGTTATAGTAAAACTTAGAGGAAGCTGCTGATTCATTCAAGTAACCAGTTCAGGCTATATTTGGAATGCAAAAATACTGAATGTGGGTGCGTCGAACTCTAGGTCTGTTTTGTTCTTTCACTTGTTAATCTTGGACACATGGTAAGATTTAGTATCTTGAGAAAGATTGTAAGTGTAATTTCATTTTTTTATAATGATATCTACTCTGTCCATTGACTAACTGAATAAATGTTAGCAATCCATCGATGACATTGATAATGAATTCTGGTTCATTGTTACATTACTTTCTCTTTCCAGGTAATTGCCCTATTCTTTATTTTTCCATAAAATTGCCATTCAGCTTGGCTTTTGACGAAAATATTGAAGAGCACATTATTAAATGTCTTCTTTTCTGCATTACGAGTTAATAGTGAATTTCTAATTTAATAAATGAAGTTGGGTCTTTACGACGTTAAAGCAATCCTCAAATCGGCAAGGGAAAAGATATAGACAGTGACCGTTCAGCTTGCTTTGAGAGTATTAAGCCCAAAAGCTGAAATATGGCCACGGTTTCTTTATGATTGCCGGATGGTATCCCTTGACAAGATATTTAATGCATGGAGAGGAAGGTATTCATACAGAGAACCAAATGGATTATGGAGAGTAATGAGAGGAGAGGGAGAGGAGACCAAGGGAAACTGCATGGGTGACTTGAATAAAAATATAATAGTTTCTAAAGGGTCTCCGATATGCTTGGACCTTGAGTTAAAATATAAATTTGAAATTGAAAGGCTAATTACCCACCTGTTGAAAAGGCATTTCTTATAACTTTCTTGACATTCAGTTTTAAAATAGCATATTCAATCATATTATAACGGCAATTGGTCTATGGTACTTAATGCAATAGGACCGATTTATTTTTTTTCTCTGCAAGACAATCAAGAAAACCTGTTTCCATCTGAGAGCGTGCTAACTTAAAGGATACCTAAATATACAAGTTATGCATAAAAAGGCTCGCTTTGGCTAACAGCACCATCAAATAAGGCAAGGTAAAAGAAAACGAAAAGTCATAATTTAGGAATCATTTCACAAGATTGCGATGCACGTATCACTGGAAATGGTATACGAAACGACTGTTTTTCTAACCCATTGGTCGTTGAATTCCCCTTGTGTATTATTGTGAAACCCTGAAGCGCTAAATTACAAAGTGACACCATGTGACGCTAGCGTCGCTTGGTTGATTTACTATAACTAGAGTGTGGACCCAAAACAAGAAAGCCTCTAGTTGACTGGCGAAGAAAAGCAACCAATAAATTCAATTGTATTTTCATAGTGCGTGGTTAATGCACAAGACTTTTTAGGAAATAACAAAGAGTTCCAGTCACATTTTTTCCTGCAACTTAGGGCAAACATCGAAAAGTTAATGCGAAAGTGTCAAGTGTGGAGAATATGGTTGCTGTTTATTGTTTTGGGTCCTCGATCCAAACAGATGCTGAATTTGAATTAATGGCTGAATGAGGCTAAAACGGCAAAGAGCATGTCGTCACTTAATAATACAACATTTTGCCTTCAACCTTCAACATGAGTTCATTATCTTAAATGCGAAGAACATGGAGTGACTTCTAGCATGTTCAATTTGGTCCTTAATAGAAGCATGAAGTTTGACAGACATAATAAAATATAGGCCTACTGATATGTTAGATATTCTTGCTATTCTGTCTGTTTAATCTGTGTGGGTGTGGCACAATAGTAGAACATACGCACCTATGAACCTAAATTATCCCCTATTGGCCCTTTGAATGGTACTTATTACCGATTAGTGTCCCTTTAGTCCACATTTGGGATCAAAACTGTCTCTAACAAACTGAGTCGAGTACGGAACAGTAAATTGCCATTCGGCTAATGGCTAGAAAGATGCCAGATTCAATGTTGCTTCTGGCAGTGTTTGTGCGATGTGAGAGTAAAAAAAGTTCAGGCTGAGAAAAGTAGTAATTTCCTGTTGCAAATTTTCCCATGCATTATCGTCAACAGTATCATCATTGTTGTGTCGGATGGGTTGGGAAGCTTTTATTACTCCTTGGCTGGCAACTAACTCTCGGTCTATTTGAAGTAAGCCATCGCTCACTCACTCGCTCACTGGTACATATCTATCCATTCCAGCGGTATGAGCGATGTATTTGTCTTATACACCTACACCACTGCGGATGTGTGTGTGTGTGTGTGTGTGCGTGTGTGTGTAGTGGGTAGGTGTCTGTGGAAGTGTTTTCCAAGCTTCCCCAACCACCAATTTTTGTCCATTTCGAATACGGGCCTTCATTTGTCTTACGCTTGAATTCATTTGCAATAGATTATTGCTGTTGAAGTTGCTGTAGGGGCTATCAAGTTACACGAATTACTCGCTGAACCTTCGGATACTCGTTTCTTATATGCGATTTAGCTATTACGTTGTGGAATACGTAGTACTCAATTGAAACATTTTTCTCTTTTTTTATTTTTGGGGGTCAACTTTTCAGTTTCAATAGCCATTTGATCAGATATCTCGGTAAAAAGTCAATTGTTGGGAGGAGGGTCGAACGGACGGACTAAGAGAGAGAGAGTTTGTAGCTCCAAGACGATACTGTAGTAGGTGAGTAAGGACTTGTTTCTGGGAGATGAGCTCCAGAATGAGCAGCAAGAACAAGGAGCATGGTTCTCGGCTAGAGGGAATCTTGATACGTGCTACGTGCATGCGAGTTCTCAGAGCCCAAGTTCAACTGGAAGGGAGGTGTAGAGGTTGAAGGAAAACCACGGTAGTGAGCTAGGGGCTACGAGGAGAGGGAAGCGGGGGGGGGCTTCTTTCTCCTACCATCGATTCATCCATCGCCAACTTCCAAGTTGAATGTTTCTCCCAACCAATCGTTGGTTGAATGAGTGGTTGTCTGGCCAAAAAAAATGTGTACGGCCCTTCTTCATTCTTGCCCGGGAGTGCTTCTTCTCGAGATATGAGGGACTTTCCAGCCAAGCATTCGGCCAACCGATGGGCCCGCCGCTCGGACAGTTATACGCTTCCTTTCAGTGTGACTCTTCAGCTGGATTTGAGCCTTCGTCGGGTGAAGAGACTTGAGCTCCGGGTCGATTCAAGCAAGAACCAACATCAAAGCCAACCGGTATTACCAGAGTGAAGTTTGAGAGTTTCCTCCGGTCCAAGAGCCTGGCTGTGTACATGCGTGCGTGTGTGTATCTTTCTCGTCCATCGGATATCATCGTGCGAGTACCTGAGAGCGTGAATGGCAAGCCCTGTGAAAAGCCGGCGCCCCTTCTCGTCCTCATTCTGGTTTCATAGGCTTCATTCAGTTCATGTGAGTGTGTCATCGACTCGAGACGCTGACGTTGGAAATTCCGCTGGTTCAAGTGGTTTTTCGTCTTGTTCGATCACTCGTCGCAGGTAGTAGTGGTACTACTACTTATACCACTACTACTACTGCTACTACGAACAAACTCACACTCAAGCAACTCGAGGAGAGACCTACGTACATGAGAAGTGCTGGCTGGCTAGCTGTGGTGGAGAATCTTTTCCATAGTACCACTACTTGGTTGGTGAGCCGGTTGGTTGTGGATCTTGAACAGCCCTGCGTGAGAGAAGCAACAGCACAAGTAACCATCCCATCAGCTAGCTCCGAAGCATTTCCTACTCTACCTTTGCTTGTCTGGTCAGTGAACTCTGAATAGTTGGTGATTCCAGCGTTGCCGTGGTGGTTGGCAAGAAATTCGGTGGTTCTCGTTGTTGTTGTTGTTGCTCTTACGTCCATTGACGACAAGTTTTGCGGCCTACCAAGGCTGGGTTCCTTCATTGTACTGTGGGTATCGTCTGTGAGTGTGAGAGATTGCGCATACACACACAGACATTGTGGATGAAGTGAACTGCGCTAGAGGTAAAAAAAGAACCCCATTTTAGGGAAGAAGTTTGCATAGCACATTGGCAACTCCCTTCCCAAGCCCGTAGTTCTACTCCGGGGTTGTGTCGGATCGTTCAGGAAGATCAGCCGCGTCCGTGGTTGCCTGCTTGTCACGACATTTGATAACTGATTGCTTGGAAAATTCATTTGGAAACCGATATCGTGGAAATATCACTTGTCGGACCTTTCAGTGACTTTATTGATTGCTCAGTGCTGTGACGTGGAGATTGTGCTCGTAGAAAACGGTGATCCTCTGGTTAAATGAATGAAGACAAACCATCGTGAGATATGAACAAGATGGCCAGCAAATTTAAATTGTCATAGGAAACCAACCAAGCGAGTTCGTCAACTTCAGTGAATCATAACAATGAATTGACTGTTCTCACATCGAGCTGACTTGCAAGAAGGATCTGGATCAACCACCGCTCATTCTTGTGCTTGTTGGCGGTGGTGGACTCGAAAAATTGGTCCTTGACTCATTTCCCTTGTTTTCTATTGAAACTTCGAGCCCAAATAGGTACGTAATTCATTCGTAATTCTCCTTTCATGTGTCGACTATGCCATACCATGGCTGCAAGGCGAATCCTCGATTCAAGGTCCAATTTAGCACCTAGAACAATTGGACAAATGCTACAAATGACTCAAACGCCTCGATTTTCATCGCGCTCTTGCGACATTTCCACTGGATCTGGGTCTTAGAATCCATTGAGGAATTTGATGATTTCATCCTCCGGAATCCTCCCAAGTCGAGGGAGTGGTTGTAGCAATGTAGCATTGGATAGGTGATGGATGCTCACAGTATGTTGGTGATCTGAAACCCACACCAACCGAGACGCTCATTCCTCGTCTAGCTTGCCAAAGTCCGATCCAAACAATGACGATCATTGAGAAATTTAACCCTAAACAGTGAGCATGTTCACGGTTTTTGAGCTCATAGGCGTTCAGAAGCTGGATCAGCTAGCGATCATTGCATATTGGAGAATGAAAAACATATGCAGTGCGATTGTGCTAGCTTGGCCGCAGATAACAAGCGTGTCTGGTCTTGATTAATGTGGATTGGAAATGAATCCTGGAGGAATTGAATCCTTCCCACTTCCCGCTTCCACAACATGATCAACCAACTTTCGTTCTCCCTCTCTCCCTCCCTCCTCACTTTTTAATTTTTTTTTCTCTCATCTTTCTCTCTTTCCATCTATCTATCTGTCTGTCTGGTTTTCGCTACAATTAACTCGATCACCACACGAAATCAGATCAAGCCCCACTGAACAAAGGCCGGGTCCAACTCCTCCTGCACACCACCGAAGACCCGTGTATTCACAGTGGGTTCTCGATTCCAAAACTTAAAAAGTGATCTCTCATCTTCCACCAAAGAAGCCACATTTTGCAATCATGACAGTTTTCAATTAAGATTCAAATCGACTGTGATAAAATCACAATCATTCCGAAGAAAATTCTCCACCCAGCCAGGGAGTTGGGCTCAGTAGTAGCAGCCTTAGTTGAGGCCATTTCTAATGGGATTTGATAGTTGTCCTTTCCGCCAATTCATAATGGCAGTTTGATGGCATTAAAAGGTTCTATCCAATCTCCAAGCTTGGGATCCTGAGTGTGGCACCACATTTCAGCCTTGCAATGAAGTGTTGGGCGAACGTTCGATGATTAATGTCCAAGACATAGCACATTTCGTTCTGACGTTAGATGAATTTCGTTGCTAATGAAATGTACATTGGCCATTTTTCACTTACACACGCACAAATATAAATGCATTCATAACCTATCAGTGAAGAAACTCAGGCTGAAAAACTCTCAGTCGGTCAAGAATCTGAAAAATATTGTGTACCGCACGGTGTAGGTTTACTAATACGAAAAGAAACGTCCGAGAATCCGACCGTCATCAAGGATTTCTCAAGCATTGGACTTTCCTCGTCAGTCGCAGATCACTAGATCCCTCGCCAAACCAATGCGTTACTCTTGAGCGAGCTCCAACTCGTCCGTGGATGAAGAAGTCCTGCTTCGACTTATGCATGAATTCCTCAAAGTAAATGAGTTTCATGTGGAGCTCTTGGAAATTTTGTCCACTCACGCTGAATGGAGGAAGAGGGAGAGGGAGAGAGAGAGAGAGAGAGAGAGGGAGGGAGGTGAGAAGCTTGTGGAGGTGCTAGAACATGAGCAAATTGAGCACCGCTCGCAGTCTCACTTTAAGACCCAAGGAAATGTCGCGTACGTTTTTATGGCTTATGGAATACATTTTAGGTCCTCGTCATCCATGGGAGAAATCATGTTTGAAACCTGCTCCCAAAGGTCAACTTTTATGATGTGCATTCGAGAATTCATCTGCTTCTCCTTCTCCATTTCGCCATGTCGAGGCACAAGTCTCATTGTGCTCTCAAAAAGTATTCGGGTACTATTCATCGATGCAGAGCTTTGAAGATGATCCGGCAAAGATGTTAAGATATTTTACCTCCATGGCACTAACATAGTTTTTTTTTATCCCAGCGGGAAGAGATTTATTGGATCTCCTTCGGGGCCGCAAAAGCATCGTCAGAATCCTTCAAATCATTGCATTCAAAGATGATCAGATCGTTTCTGCCGGAGACTTTGGTTGAGCAATATTTGGCTCAAGATTCCGCTCTAGTTGGTGCTGACTTTGATGTTGTTTTATTGTTGGGTGGTCCATGAACGGAACGAGAATCTTACACTCAAGTGTTCCATTAACCAGAATTAACCTGTCAAAACGCCAGAAAGTTTCGAGATAAGAATAAAAAGCCATTTTAATGACTTGAGATGAAACTGGGAAAACCAAATGCAAACGAGCCTCAAGCTCCATTTATTATCTGGCATTAATCAAAACCGTTCTGGCGAACTCTTCTATGGAAATTGTTGCAAAAAGATCTCGTTTTGAGAGAAATGAGAGAAAACTAGGATCTGGTAGTTGTCAAGAACACTGAAAATACCCGGTACTCGCCATTTTGAAGCCTACTTAAGGCGGAAATGCATTTAGTCTGGTATTTTTCCGTGTTCTACTTGGTGTACGTATGTATGTAAGTGCGTAGTGTGGTGAATGGAAAGGTATTTTGCACACTCGAAACGCATCACGTAGCCTTGAATTGATTTAAACCGAGGAGAACTCTGGTGAAAAAGGCTTGTGATATACTCAAGATGCATCCGGATTTCCAAGCAAAGCTTTCCAACACATTATCTCCATAGTTGTAAAATCGTCCGTCAACCCCTGAACCATTGGCTTACTACAATTTCTATCTTTTTTTAAGTTTTTGTTCCACACCAACTCTTAATTGTTATGATGGATGGGGGCCAGATTGCTTCAAATGAATGGCTTGATCCAGTCTTAACTGTTCTAAGATAAATTCACGATCCCCCGTTAGTGGGAGCACTCAGTGGTGGTTTTAGGTGGTGGGAGAAATGTGTTCTCGAGGCGGTTTCGTCATGGACATTGCCCAAGTGTTTGTGGACAAAAAGCGACGGGATTTCTTTTTCATCCTCTCATGAATATGTTGGGTGCCTTTGGGGTAAACCAACCCCCGGCAGCCAACATTCCATTTACTGCATGTGCTGTCACACTCGGGCCAGATTTCTCTTTTACCACCCGATGAAATAGAGAGGATTTGAAATACAAGCCGACCAAAGAGCCCTTCCAATAGTGTAGTAGTATTTACTAGATGTGCTTGTGTGTGTGTGTGCGCGCGGTTTTCCTCTGCTCTCTTGTTATTGATTCCTGCGACTGGACAAATGGACACTCATTTCTCCTACTCGCCTGGTTCAGTTCGTCAACAGAATAATTTGAACTTTTTCAATTGCTTTTCTCCGGGGCTCATCCGAAAGAGTCGAAAGATTCGTTTCTCACGACCATCAAATAGTCAGAGTTGACATGACTTGATTGCACATTCAGTGTGAAGACCACTCAGACCACCAAGAACTATCACCAAAACCACCTGGATAGCGAACTAAGCAGTTTTCCTCTCTTTCTCGCTTTTTCTCTTTGTGTTTGTGTGTCAGTGTGTGTTGTTGTACGTACGTATGTGTCTTATGTATGATGAATGTGCTCGCCACACAGGCGGGGCCACAAAAATTGGCTTCGAGCCTTTACGATGACCCGCTTCCCAGGCTGTTTTGGTTTTTAGTGTTGGTGTTGGATCGAAGAAAAAAAGAGGCCCCGAGAGTCTTGCTAGATTGCTCGAGTATACGGTCGGATGAGAAGGACCATTCTGTCTTGTCAGAGAAGTGTCAATGGCATGGTCTGATCTACACTATTTGCTTGCCCTTATTCTTGATCGATATGCTATCGGCAACATAAATGGTACGAATAAATGATAACCATTATGACAGAAATGAGCTTCAAAGTGCTTCATCATTTGAGTGAGACCAATGTCTACTTTTAGTCTCCTACGCTGATTCTGGAATAAAAGAGAGAATGAACCCACATTTTGAGGTTTCGCTCTCTCTCTCTATTTCTCTCTCGCCCTGGACTTGATTCGCCCAGAGTGGAGGCATAAAAACTTTCAATGAAATACAAGAGGATTTCCAGATTAGATCATCGACTCAACAGGCTCGTTCTTCCTTGATATGGTTTTTATGATCTGTACAGGTACAAAAAGAGCATTCCTCTTCAGAGAGAGAGAGAGAGAGAGAGAGAGATCGGGTCGGGGCTAATGAATGAGAGTCAAGTAAACATGGTTAAAAGTGTTCCTCTAACATCTGCGGCTTAGGTTTTACGAACCCGATGACAAGGCATTAGAAATTCAAGGCTGATCTCTTAAAAGGCAAATTAGTCAGCGAACTAACCATTAAGACTGAGAGGTTCCTCTGAGCAACCAAAGCCGTCTCATTACCACTTCGGCATAACCAGCTAGTTGAGCAGACGACCTGAGAATTCGGGATGCATGCTCGTACCGCTGTGAAGTAATAAATGTCAGCAATTAGCCATTGCCCTGAATGAACCGCTATTCCATTTTCTTCTCATCTTCCCTTGCAGGTCGTCGAGACCAGGATCCTCATCCCATCTTCAGCTATTTTCACACCACCATGAGGCTGAGCCGTGGTTTGTCAATGGCCCTACTTGGGGTTATGGTCCTGTCTGTGGCAACTTCCATTGAAATCCCGTGTCCGGAGTTTCACCCCCGCTTAAACTATCCGTGTCAGTGTGGGTTAAACGATATCAATGCCACCAGGATCAATTGTGACGGATCGGTGTTTGTGGAGTTTCCCCTGTTGCCTTATCGCTTTTACATCCAAGAGTTCTCCCAACGTCACGCCGGGATACAAACCCTGGGTGCTCAGTTGTTCACGGCCAGTGACCTTCCTCTGGTGCGGGTAGATTTCTCCTACAATCAGATCCGACGACTCACTGAACGCCTCTTCGATGGCGTGGAAGATACCATTGAGGTGATCCAATTGGGTCACAATCTCTTGGGCGACAACTTGAATCCTGTGTTCAGCTCGGGCGAGTTTCAAAACTTGGAGTTCCTCAGGGTGCTCGATTTGAGTTACAATCAACTCACGGAAATAGAAGAAGGACTCCTCGAGGGTTGCACTAATTTGAAGGTAAGATAACTCCATTAGGCTGAGATCCCATGGGTACGTCTACGTAAGTATGGAAGATGCAAGACGCATTCATATAGGGTTCCTTAAACTATGAAATGGGCAGAGGAGATTTAGGAGAAGGAGTGATTGCAAACAGATTCACTCCCATGTGGGTGACAATTACCACTCCTAGCATATATCAGACAGACGTTCTTGAGCCACTGCTAATGATGACCTAGTGTGCCATCGTTCACATGACCCAATTGTAGCTCCGTCACCTTCTGCCATGCCCCTAAAAGCAAGCAAGCAAGCAGCCAAGCAACCTGTGCCATCCGTGCAATATCTCTCAATAGCACGCAGAAAACACACACATCAGGCTCATCACGTACATACTGACGTCGTAATCGAGCGAAAGGGAAGACAGAGGCAACAATCTCGGCTTGGATGGAAGAGGAACGAAAAACTTCAAGAGAACAAGGCGACAAGACGACGAAAAAGACGACGACGAAGAACTAGTACTTAGAGCAGTAGCCAGATTCAGATTGTCAAAGCAATTTCGCCTCATGTGGAGTGAGATTTAAATTTCCATTCTCTCATTCGCCCCTGACTGATAACACATACACACACACACACATTTGTGTGTGAGTGTACGTATAGGATTGCCGTCCGACTGACACTAGAAACATCCATTAAGATGGTCCAATGAAAGTCTCGCGAACCACTTTCCGCTCAATCCATCCATCCATCCATCCTTCCTTCCAGTCATAGACCACTCACACTATGGATAGTTGGTTATCCCTCTCAAATTAGAGCTGGAGTGCTAGTGTGTCTGGGTGAGTAAAAGGCCAAGAAATTAGTTCGATCGAATCGTGATGATTCTCTCTCTCTCTCTCTCTCTCTCTCTCTCTCTCTCTCTCTCTCTCTCGTGAGGTGTATATGTGTGTGTGTGTGTGATTTGAAAGAGAACGCCATCCAAGACTTGAGTAGTCCGTGGCACCTCTCGAGTTTGAAGTGAGTTGGCGAAGGAAGTTCTTTTGACCATTTAATGACCAAATGTATGAGAGAACTGCTGAGTAATTCAAGTTTTCTTCACGCTTATCTCTCGGCCCTCTCTCGTTTTCGGCATCAAAGAATGATTGTCTTTCGACAAGAAGCGCATGTCTGAAAGCGTTTTAAACGCCAGAAAGGACTGTTGGACCCATAATTTCTTTCTCTCCTGGGCTTCATCCTTACTTTGGCTAGAGAGACGGTCTCAATTGCTCATTTAGCGACAATTTGAGAGGGTCTCTTTCAACAACACATGACGATTGTACAAGGGGACAAAAGACATTTGGAGGGTTTGGTGGGCCTTTCAAGAAAAAGAGGGGGGGGGAGAGATGTGAGCCATTGGCGAAGATTTATGATTCCCAAGCCTAAAGCTTTATTAACTTTAAAATGAAAATTAACCCAAACAGGCTGGCCTCAAAAACCACACAGAGAGCGAGAGAGAGAAAGAAAAAAAAACTTCATAGGAGGAATCTAATCAAACCAGTTTGAAGAGAGTAATCCATCATCCTCAAAAATTTCTCCTTCTTCTCCTCCTCCTTCTCCTCTTCTTGCTCTCTAACATGAGGTCTAGACCAAGTAGGACCTTTTGTTCCTCGAAACAAATTTGATGGATGAACAAACGAATAACTTTTTGGTCCACACTAGTTGAATTCATACTATTGGCAGACTTTTCAAGACGGCAGACTACCTTCTCGTTTCTTGAGAGTGAGGGTCAAGCGATTAAAAGTTTCGATTGACGGGTGAGCTAGTTTTGCAGCCTCTCTTCCCATCCAAGAATCCTAAAAATAGCTTGCAATTGGATGCATTGCGAAATTGCATTTGGGTCATGTTTCGAGGGTGCATCATCATTACTATTATCATCACTACCATCATCGTGGCTGGTACAATTTAGAACCCGAAGCGCCCATTGTGGAGGCGGGATATCTATTTCCAACGTTCGAAAGACCACAAGGATCTCGGGCAAAATCTTCGGTGCGGATAATTGCGAGACAGCATCCGTCCACATGTACACACGTAGTGTACAAGCTGGACTGCAATATTTGGTGTGCTCACTCCAGTTAAATATTATTGAGAAGTCACCTTTTTGGCCTCCCATTTTTCAACGAGCATGCGATTGGGCGACTACAAACAATATCCTTGATTTAACGACGACATCCGAGAGCTGGTTCCCAATTTTTTCCCTCATCCCTTCTCGCTATGCTTAAAAAAACGTTCGAGTCCTCTCTTAAGGGTATCAGCAAAGTGAAAAACGAACTTAAAGCACTTACAAAAGTCAGGCTAGTCAAGTCAAAATGAAGTACGGGGAGTGAGAAATGGTCAGGTTCGTCGGAACTGTTTGCCATCGATTGGAAAACCATCAAGCAACCCACTTTGAAGTTTAAACTGACAAAGAAGAATTAACTCGAGTTCAGAATGGCAAAGAAGCTTTTGATGTGTGAAGAGGCAGGCGTGAACGTACGTACTTACCTACTTGTGTAGGCAATGGAGTGGAATTTGGTGGAGCTAAAAGAGTAATGGGTAATGGTAGTTTAGTAGGTTGATCGTCTTCAAGGCAAAATGAGGTCATGTCGAGTTTTTGCAATCTATTCTTCATGGCTTCCAAGGAGGTGTGTATTTTCTTACATTCTATAGATTCACTCGAACAGGTGTGCTGATTCTTGGTAGTGGCTACTGAAGGTGTACTGTAGTATAATGGTGGAGCATTGTTTCGCGCAATGCTGGTGAACAGCAAATTGGGATAGCCAAAACACTCAGAGAGTGAGTGTTCAGAATCAAGTGATAAAAAAGAAACCCACCTTCTTCTAAGAGAAAGAAGAAAAGTACAATTTTAAATTGCTTGGAGACCTCAACGGAAGTGGGCCAAAGTCCTGGATTTAACATGAACGGAAGCCCATTGCATGTTGGGCGTGAAGAGGGGTTATTCCTGGGTAGGACCGAACTCTTCTACGGGAGATTTCTCCTCTCAAATATGGAGTGCAATATGGGAGTGATCAGTAATCAATCTTAAAAGTTTGTGATTGACTTGGCTTGAAATTCGTTGGACTGAGAAGGATTGATGGACAAAGCTTTGCTGGTTGAAAATACGTACATTGCGATTGAAAACTGAAATGGGCTACCGATATCTTATTTCTAATCTGATCATTCGGTAAGAAACGGATCAAAGTTCAACGAGAATGAATTGTTCCACTCAGGGTGACTGGTTTCATTTTTTTGACATTTGGTCATTTCTCAATCTTGATCCGAAAGTAACCGTTTCCATACGATACAAAAGAGCAAATGTCCCTTTTACAAGATATGCATGCATATGTTGGTAAATGCAAGCTAGATAATGCGGCTCAGCTTGAGCGTTCACGTAGATCCGACTAATGGACTTTAAACTTGTCACGCTTTGTGGGCCTGATTATGCGAAATGAACTTTCATTGAACAGATTGTATGTACTAAGGCTGTTGTTATGGGAACGCAAACAATTCGGACTGAATTTCTCTTGTAGATTTTAAAAAATATATATATTCCAAAAGTACTTATAATATATGCGTTCCAGAGCATCTCAATTTTTTTCACAAGGGGGATCCCTGGGGAAAAATCACTATTTTTCAATTTTCCATCACTTTTTAATTATTATTTTTGCTTTGTTCGCCAATATTTGATTGTTGATTATGATTATTTAATCAATGCTCGGTTGGGCCTTGCGCAGCATAGAAGTCTTGTTCAACGAGACTTTTAGGTTATATGATATAAGTCTAGTTCAATGGGACTGCCGTACGACCAAGTGTTCCGTGTTTATGCTGCAGTTCTCGTTCTATGAGACTTTTAGTCTCATACAAGCTAGTGCTGCGTCAGGTCTCATTCAATGAGACTCAAAATATCTCAAATAGAAAAATGCTTTCGAATTTGAAAAATGATTTAAGGAAATGTATTTCTATAAGAAAATATACAACAAAATGTTGAAATGAATAGCCAATGAATTAACACAAAGGATTTAACTTTGTGGGAGAAAAATTATCTCAAGGATATAATTCTGTGAGAAACTCCTCAAACTCTTTCCTTAATACTAACCAAGCTGTACGGTAAAATGAAGATACCTCAACAGTAAATAAAAGTTATATTAGTGAAGTTTTAACTAGGAGTACTTATGGAACAATACTTACTTGGAAATTCATAATTTCCAAAACTGCTGGAAATTATGTGAAAGATGTAGAAGAAGTTTTAAATGAAAAGAAAATAAAAAAAGTGCCCGGAGGATTATTTCCAAATTATATGGATCATTTACATTAAATACTAATATGAAAGTTAGATATGTAAAAGAAAAAGAAAAATGCAAGATTTATTATGTGGTTGGTTTTCAGTAATGGCGACGCCCCCATCCCCAGGCAATAACTAAGTAGTTGATTTTTACTAAGTTATTTATATTGTTGAAATGTGTGTTGAAAATGGGAAAACATTGAGATTTCGCCAGGTATCCCCCTTGTGAAAAATTGAAATGCTCTGGAACGCATATATTATAACTACTTCCAAAGAATTACCATGCTAGCTGACGTAATTATCAACATCGTAACTACATGTCGTTAAATCGAATAGGACATTCCCGGAAATCTAAGTCCATGTTAACTAAATCAGGCGGGAATTGCCTCTAGGGTGATTAAGTTTTAGACCTGGATTAATTGATCAGGTGAAAGAGTACTACTATACACAGATTATGAAAACTCATTAACCCGTGAAGAATGGAAAGTTTTTTTTTCTATCATTTCATGACGATCTGGCACGCTGTCGCTATATTCGGAAGCAGGTGCACGTGCTATTTTCCAGTGCTTTCTTTGTGCTTGTCTTGCATATCATGTTCTAGTTGGTGGTCACACATTCATTAAAAAAAGATCCATCGTCATGAATCTTGTTCACCAAGTTCATATCTAAAGGAGAGAAAAAAAATGCGAAAAGTGATTCCTCGTGGTTGACTTCCCCTCTGACGCAAGGATAAGTCTCGAAAACGCCTTTTACTTTTCTGCCGGAATGTATGGCCCGTATACCATGTTTGTAGAGGGCAAGAGAGATATCAATTGACATTCTTGACCTCATTTCGAGCTAAGGTGAGATTACCAAGTAACCAGAGAGACATGAAGAGACCTTATTACAACGGTTCTCTGGAACTAGATTGGAATACCATTCTTCTTCGTATTCGTGGACCGTTGGCTTCCCAATCCAAATAGCGGATGCGGATGCGCATGCACAAGGCATCGATAATTGGGATATAAATCTTGCTCTCATTGGCCTCGACTCGACTTGTTTCACGCGGCCGTGATCGCCTCAATTATAATCCCAAGGCCTGAGAGCCATCTCATCTGGCCCTACTCCATCAACCATGATGAAGAAACAATGTTCAATGGCTCTAATTGATCCGCAGAAATCACCTCATGATCAATTGAGCCTCATCAACTATGACCCGATATTACTTAGATTCTCAGTCGGGGCTCAGCACTGCTTCGTCCAACACTCCACTGTCCATGATTGGCCACGAAGAGCTGCGAGTTCCCTAATTTGGGAGAAATCCTGCCAAGTGGAAGTGAATGCTTCTCCCAATGGGAAACTCGTGACTGACATGACTGGGGTAAAAGTGAAGGTGGAGGGGGATGTGGGGAGTGGTCATGCAAGGAAAATCTTTGATTGTAAAGTAATTTTATGCCTCGTTAGTTCTCCACGACCACGGCACAGATGACAATGACGAGGAAGAAAACGCACCAGAACCCTTCCACACCCAAGTCGCCGGGTCGAACCAAAAAGCACTTAAATCCTTCCCACTCTTTGCGTCTTTGGAGGAGCGATCTCGCCAGTTGGCCAAGGATCGAATTATCGTTATTTGCTTTCCGAATGACTTACCTCATTGTTGTAGGTAGACATTGAATATCTAGCTCGAGTTCCATTGCAAGTGTTTTGCACAACGGTACTAATCATTTGATTTTCCATTTCCTTGTGAATAGCCGATAAAACAATGGCAAACCAATCCCATTAGTTATAAAACGACGTACAAAGATTGTTTTCCATGGTCATGGGAGCCATCGCCAAGTTTATCTACCAAGAAGGAATGTTTACAAACCCGAGACTGGACTCAAACATGGCATGATTTTGTTCCCCAGAGCTCCGAATGGAGCTCGAGAGCTATCATTGATTCGCGTCATTTGTCTTGATTCTTGACGGTTAAATTATGGACATTCCTGAATTCCTCAAATTCGATCTCGAGCACTCACAGCAAACCTGTCGTGCCCGTTTAAAATCGACGTGGAATAATACACAGTCTGTGGTTGTTCCCGTCAAAAAAGCATTCTCGTAAGCTAGGAAAGGAATTCGTTTTCACGCTCAAGTTGTCCAACTTTTTCGGGGGTGCCTCATTCGCCGTTTAAACCCTGATTAGCGGGCCATGACAGACCAAATTGGCCATTGATGGTCAAAGACGGTAATGTTGCCATCGTTTCCTCAACCAAGAATAACAATCTTTTCACACACGGTCCCACTTGCCCTTGGCATGCATTTGATTGGAAAGTTGGACTCGCCATGTCCAAAGTAACCACGAGAAATCTGCGATACCATTGTACCACATCCATACGACCGAGGTACCCTAGGTAGTACTACTGTAAGATTTTTCTGCTATATCGGAAGCCGACGACGCGTACATATGCGTTTCGCCATTCGAGCGTGAGTTTGAATTTCCCATAGCGAAATGCCGTGCTTGCCATGGGGAATGTTGCCTACATTTTCCTCGGATTATTGACTTCATGGCAATAAACCACATTTACCCTCCCCTTACTTGGATGAAGATCAATCTACGACGATGAGAGAAACCGATTTTCTCCAAATCCGGTAGAACGAGAAACACTCAGATTGTCGAATTTCTAACGATGAAAGAAACAAGGGCAAGTAAAATGTGATGGACCGAAAGCTGAACATTGTGCAGAAGATGGCCAAAGTAACGAGTTGTTCTAGTTGGAATGTGCCATTATGTTTGCGGCTCTTCTAGTCATGGAAAGATCATAAACAGCTTCCTGTGACAAATTAATCACGTCCAAAATTGCCAAATTGCCCTTCAAATCCATTCAGAACTTGAGGAAGAGCACGGCGCCAAGAAATAGTATCACGAAGCTCCCATCAAATTCAAAACAATAATAGTTACTTCAGATCGGTATTCCAAACTCAATCGGCATACCAAGTACCTCTTAAGATCCAAAGGCAGAGAGATTGGATAGATGAGTCCATCACCAAGACCTGCTCACATCCTATGCCCTCTGAGCAATCCCAAGAATCTTAAAAGCTCAATTATACGAATTTGAGGAATGCGGCAAATCAACACATGCATGTTGGGTAGGCCTTCACAATAAGTCAACGGACATGCAAATAAATGGGCCGGTAAATCTTGTGCAATAATACCTATTAACAACATTCCATAAAGCACTGCAGGCACCATGGGTGTGCCAAATTTGAGTTAATGTCCACATTCATCAATCCATCCATCTCGGGGGTCCATCCATCTATTCACCTATTCCTGGCCCCAAGAAAAACCCTGGTTTCTAATAGAAATAATACGTAGATCGTGGGTTATGAACGTCATGAAAGCCAAGTCACACTAGCATTTCCAGTGCACAACCAAGACTCGTGAGTTGAAGTGCCAAAGATAAGCCTCAAGATGCACTTTTGGTCGTGAAGCATGCATGCTTTACCCTCTATTTTTGCTCGAATCCAAGCAGTCCTCAACTACGATACATGGTTACATACGCAAATACAGATCAAGCTCATTGTTGGCTTGAGAGATTAGGATGAAGACTGGGATTGTGAGGAATCTGCTATTACACTCGTTCTGAGACTTGTTAATTGAAGTTTCGTGTTTTTTGAAACATCATTTTCTTTCTTGGCTGATGCCAATTTGTGGTCAGGTGGATTGGGAGACATGAGTTCAACACAGGCCAGAGAGAAAAGAAAACCTCGGGGAAAAGTTTCCACATTCTAAATAAGGAGGCTTCATCGAGGACACAGGGACAGGTTTTTGCCTCTCCCAACCGAACAATCTTGGAATTCCTCCAAACCTGATCTGTGATCTGTGTGACCCACTACCTTCAAAGATTTGGATAAACACACCTGAGAAAACGTCGGAGACTACAGATCCTTCAATCTGGCTTGTTTTCTTCCAGGATTTGCGATTGGATGGTAACTTCTTGAAGACCGTCCCGACGAATGTTCTCCTCGGTCCGGACTCTTTGCAGAATCTTCAGCTCCAAGATAACCAAATTGGTAAGTTTCCCTCGTTGCGCTTAATTAGTGCACCTTTTAGCTGCCACCACTCAATTTGTGGCCTTGTCCATCTGCTTGCTTTTTTCATCTTCGTTAACCACAAATGGAAACTGAAAGGTCTGATGACACTCACTCGACTGAGAAGAACAAACCGATCTTGGTCGATCGGCTGTTGCCATTTGCCGCCTTGAACTTTCTCATCTCTCCTCCAAATCCGGGCATTAATCATCCGACCAGATCCCATTGTCCAAGTTTATTCTTCTTCAGGAATGAGATTCTCATTGCCATTGGAGCATGTTTTTGCAATAGCACAAATAGCCGGCCTCCTCGGGGAATTGGCACGGAGGAAGGAAATCTTCGGCAGGTTTATTTTCTATCCCAGAGATGGATTCAGGCTGGAGACCCAGGGGTCTATCTCGCCTCCAAATCAAACCATTAGCATCATCAATATCAGCAGCAGTATATTTGAGAGTTGATTCTTCTCGTACCTTTATGTTTACAAACCAAACAATCTTCTCATACTTGCATTAGACTAAGCGATTTTCGGCTACTATTCTGCCAAGCCAAAGAAGTCGGTGGTCGAGGTCGAATGGATCGAGCTTTTTATAATTCTCGCTCATTCTCTCTTTTTGTTGTCCACTCGCTGGTTTACTTACCATTTCTTTAACCCTTCTTTACTTGTTCGCCATTAGCAACCTGCTTTAGCTCGTAACCCAGCCAATGATGACCACCAGAGAGGTAGAGAGGTAGAGAGATGTGCGAGTCCATTGTCCAGCCTCCCGACGACGAGGTGGACGAACGAAGAGAGGCCCTCTACTCACTTGAACAAAATCTGATCCCACTTTCTCTTGAATGTCTTCTCTCTCGCGCTCGGCTCGAGCCGCCAATCTCCAATCTCCACCACTGGCTTGGTCATCACAACTATCCAAAGCAAAAGATGATGAGGATGTCCTTTTGCATATTTTCTGTAAACGCTGGTGCCTGTCTGCCCTGATCGCAGATTATGTAGTTAGAGAGAGGCCCTTGAACCCCCGAACTGAGGTTGCGAGTCCGCTGTCTTTGTAAGAAGGCGAGCGATTACGAATGGCTTCAGGGAATCCGCTCATTGTGCCTGTGAGCTTCTTGCGCTTGACCTAATCTTCGGATCTGGCCCAAGTTGAAGTGTCTGGTGGCATTGGAAGTGTTTCGGGTCTGAGTTGTTACCTGTAAAACGCCACCCTGACTGCTTTTGAAACCCTTGAATAATTATGTTCTAAAGCCATGCCTTCCCTTGAATGTCATCTGTGTAATTTCTTTACCAGTAACAAACCCTCGGCTACGTTCAATATGGCCATGGTTGTCAGAGGAATTCTCAAAGACATGTTACTTTCTTACCTTCATTCACCCCAAGGTCTTTTAAATATGCAAAACTTTGAAAATGGCAATATTTGAGCAAAGGCTCACCCCCGGATTGAGTGAAGCGACCAAAGCTGTCATTGGACCAGCGTCTAAAAAATGTTTCAAGGCAATGGTTTTCCATTCCAATCAGTCGAAGGTAAGAACCGAAGAGAGTAACGAGCCATCGGAAGAGTCATTTTCCACGTAAAAGGCAAAAGCAAATTAGATTTGCGAGATTGGCTTTGGACATTGAGAAGTACTTGTTCATGGGTGGATCCTGGACGTGAAGCAGTCATGATGATATGGCAAATTCAGTGACCGGCTCACGCTCAAATGAAAAAAAAAGAAAGAATGAAGAAATTCCTCCATAGGCAGATAGGCAGACTTGTGTAGAATCTGCCATTGAAAGAGGTTTTTCCTCAACAAGCCAGCAGCCTGTTTGACATTCATTCCATGTTTTTGCTCGCCAACCGAGGTCAAAAGTTTGTTTCGGCCATCATCCAGCCCATATCAAAAAATCATGCGAAATGATGATGGGTGATCATGATGATCATCTTTGTCGTCATCATCATAACCATGTCATGATTGCCATCGCATCGTGTTATCTACCGCCACTAAGAACAGCAACAAAGGGCCCTGGTTTTTTAAAGATTTGATAAACGTGGGTTATTTAATCAATCCATGGCCTGAGAGCCGTGCAGCATGATGATACGGTCTGATTTTCCTCCTCCGTTTGAAAACGATTTGATTCATTGTGCACGCAGTTGTCCCAGATGGTCAATTAAAGGGTGTCTATCATGTAATTAATTAGCTTTTCATCATGGAATGACTTTTTTCTTTTGCTTTGACGTTTTCCTCCCTCCCTCGTACTTTTCACAATTGAATACTGTATGGTTAACCATTGGGACATGAAAGACAATTTTGACCCTAGACTTACTTGCCTTTGGTGTTTCGAGGGAAATCTGAAGATTGAATCTCGCTTTCGGCTTGAATATCTCTGAAGACTTGGTTGAATGATTCCGATTATGATTATTTTTTGAGAGCAGCGTTCGTTTTTTGGACCAAATGACTCTTTGACGTGCAGAATGGAAAATTATAGCCCACTAATACGAGATAGTATGTGGAAGTAGGAGTCGAAGTAGTTGTTCAGAAGTAGTTTGAAAAGAGCCTGCGGGAATCGGTTTCCTTCGTCCTAGAATCTAGAATTTCGCTTGCATGATTTTGTACCCCTCAAGTCCTGAAAGCCACTTTCAAATACTTCTGACCCGATAACGTCATTCTTCGTCTATTCCCAAGCAAAAGGAATGCTCAGAGGGGGGAGGGCAATTAAATAAGATCTTGCCTCCAAAGATCCCCGTGAGAGAGTTATTCCGGTCCGGTTTTTTTATGTTTTCATCTCTCCTCACAGAAATCCTCACACCAACGGTATTCCGGACTCAACCCAAGTTATTATCGGTGAACTTGACGAACAACGTGATTAGCGATGTTCAGAGTGGAACGTTCGCCAATATGACTCGATTAGTCAGGCTCATCTTAACCCGAAATCGAATCAAAACTCTTAAAGAAGGATCACTGGGAGGTAAGTCTACTAGTACATCCAACATTAAGTGGCAGATCCCAAAGGCATTTTTTTCGAAATGTTCTATTCTGGTATTTGGACAAAAGTGGCAATCTTTCTCGACGTGAAATTGGCCTCGAGCAGTCGGAAAAAGTCAGTATAATTGTGAATGTGCAAAATGGACCTGGGTGAATTTCACGCCTCCTGGAGATGATTGTCTCGCCAAAAATGGCTTGAAGAGAAAGAAACCCACTTGAATTTGATTTCGTCTCTTTCTTTTTTTCCGAGTGGCGAGAAATGCATGCACACGCCACATCAAACTTCTGCGGTCTAATGGCCGTGTGGGTGTACGTACTACTGTAGAAGAAATGTCCAAATCAAGATCCTGTCTTCCTTCATGTTCCAGAATTAACCAACCTGGTTGAGCTCGATCTCTCATTCAACTTACTCGACCAAATTCCAGTGCAAGGACTAAAAAACCTTGAGAGCCTCAAATTCCTCAACCTCGCTTCCAATCAAATCCGGGTTAGTTGCTTGCACTCTAATGAAAAGTCACAAACCGTTTAAAGTTATTTTTATCGAAAGGAGATCAAAATTGATAGCTATTACAAGTGCATTTTACATTTACAGAGTATCAAAGAAGCAGACATGCAATTCCTATCATCGCTGGAGTATTTGGACTTGAGCCGCAATCTCATTGGCGAAATCATGCCAGGCACATTTTTGGGTATGGATCGATTGAAGGGACTTGACTTCAGCATTAACGTTGTGTGAAAGGTAAGAAAGATATAAACCAAAAGAGTCATCTGGCCGACCAGCTCTAATCAAATTGAATGATAAACTGAAACTTGTCGTCCTCTTATTTCTAGATTGAAGACGATGCGTTCGAAGGCCTAGACACTCTCGAGTATCTGGACATGAGCGATAATAAGATCCTGGCTCTACCGGCAGCTGCTTTGGCTCGATTGACCAATTTGAAGCGACTAAAAGTCGACTACAACCGAATTGGTGCCATCACGGAAGAATTGCTGTCCTCAATCCCAATGCTGGAGGAGCTATCACTAGCATACAATATCATTCATGACATCCCGATTGGAACTTTTGCCTCTTTGGATAACTTGAAGATCTTGAACCTTTTTGGGAACAAGTTGTCTGTTTTGGCCCCTGAGACATTTGAAGGCATCGAAAATACTTTGGAGTACTTGGATGCGGGTTTCAACGTCATCGAAGAGGTTGGCGAAATTAGCTTTCCGTTCTTGAAATACCTGAATCTAGAGCAGAACCGATTAGTCAACATTGACGGTGCGTTTAATCTGCTTGGATCACTACAAGTTCTGGAAATCCAAGGCAACATGATCGAAGACCTCAGCATAGCCACATTTATGGGCATGGATAATTTGATCAGCTTGGATGTGAGTCGGAATAAGATTAAAATGCTCAAGTCTAACGTGTTCGAGAACACATACTTGAACGAAGTCAATCTCAGCCGGAATGCTCTCAAGGAACTAACCAAAGACACCTTCCGTGACTTGTCCATTTTGGAGGTCCTTGATTTGAGTCACAACAAGTTGATTGGCATCAACAATGGTGCCTTTGATAACATCCCCCGGCTAAAGAAGCTTTACCTCAACGACAACAAGCTCAGCTCCTACAAAGGGGATTTCTTCCAAAACATGGGCAACGACACCGATCTGCACACTCTGGACCTAAGTGGCAACGCCCTCACCTATCTCTATCCGGAGTCATTTGTGTATCACCCGCAACTGAAAGTGGTCAGCTTCAGTCGGAATCAATTCAGCTTCTTTCCCACCCAGTTTATTAAGGGGTTGATCTACTTGGAAGAGTTGGCTTTGGATGCGAATATCATCAAGACGGTCGATGACGAGGACTTTGCCAACTTGCCCAAATTGAAGACCCTAGACTTGAGCCATAACGAGATCGAGAGCGTGAGTGAGACGGCGTTCCAGAACTCAAGCCAACTTCAATACATCCACATGAGTCATAACAAGATCAATGAGCTCAAGAGTGACACGTTCTTAGGCACGATCAGGCTCAACTTGGATCTTTCGCACAACAATCTATCATTCATGTCCAAGGGGATTTTCGATCGTCCAAAGGTGATGATGCTCCAGAGTCTGGATTTGTCTAGCAATGCGTTCGAGAAAGTGCCTGTGGATGTGTTGCAAAGCCAGTACTTCTTCTTGGACACTCTCAAAATCTCGCATAATCAGATAAGCGACATTCCCTCGGATGCCAACGTGTTGGTGAATATCAAAGAAATCGATCTTTCATTCAATCCATTGACTGAAGAGTCCATTAACAACGTGCTGAATGAACCCAAGACTGTGCGAGAATTGAACATGGCTGGCACTGGAATCCTCACCGTTCCAGTTTTGGAAACTCCATTCTTGACCCATTTGAACTTGTCGCACAACAAGATTTCAGTGTTAAACGAGGAGATCCTAGGGAAACCCTCTTTGGAGTCATTGGACGTATCCAACAATGAGATTCCAAATCTGAGTTTTGGTCTGACCTCGGCTTGGCCGCAACAAAAGGACCTGAAGTACTTGGACGTCTCTGCCAACCCAATCACCTACATCATCAAAGGAGACTTTAACTACCTCGATAGCTTGACTGTTCTGAAGATGAATAATCTGGTAAAATGTACCAAAGTGGAACGTGGAGCCTTCGCTAATATTCGAGCCCTCCGCCAATTGGAAATGAATGGACTTCCCAAAGTTTTATTCATGGACATCAAAGGTATTCTCCAGAACTTTGATACACTCGAAACTGTGAAGGTGGAATTGAAAGAGCCTTTGGTTGGAGATCACTTATCCCCGGCTTACACTCCTCGCCTCAAGAATTTGGGGATCAGTGGGTCCAAGGTCAAGAATATCGCCATTGGTGCCCTCGCCGGTCTTCGAAGCCAAAAGATAGCAATTGAAATTCACGATACTCAAATCAATAACATTCCAACTGCCTTATTCTTTCCGGTTCCAATGTCAGCCAGAATTGATTTAGACGTGAAGGACAGTAAATTATCGAGTCTGGGCCCACAGCTCTTGAACACTCTGGACAGCAAACAGCGCCATATCCGATTGTCAGGGCTTTCGTCCAATCCGGTGTTCTGCGATTGCAATGCACGTGCTCTTCATAGGTGGCTTCAAGACAAGATTGGAAGTGGGGAGGTCTATGGAGACTTGGGAGATGTTCGTTGTGCAGCTCCTGATCCTTTGGCTGGAAAACTTTTGGCCGAACTTCCGACAGAAGAACTGACCTGCGAAGGACGAACTACCACGACCACCACGGAACTCGAGTTTCTGACTGAGCGCGTGACCACCACTCCGGAACCTGATATCATTACGGGTGCTGATGACGAGCCTCCATCGACCACCAAGGCGCCAATCAGAACCAGGCCGACCCGTGAGCCGTTACCCAAAACAGCTTCCCCGTACAACATGGATGCCCTCATCATTGGAATCGTAGGCGGTGTGGTGGCATTCATTGCCATCATAATCATCATCATTTGCATTGTGAGGTTACGTCTAACTGATAGTCAATATCGAGGCGGTCCCCTGGCTGGACCGTTGGCTCTCCGGGCTCAAGGAAAGTGCACATGTCTCAAACCCGTACCTCCAACCATCTACGGAGCCCCATCTACCATTGGAACGAACGGTTATCTCTCATATCCATCTACCCCCGTCCCACCTCATCACGGTACTTTGGCACTGACCTGGAACGGCACTGGGCCCGGCAATAGCGGCACCATCAACTCCCAAAAGATGCTTCCCCCTCCCGCTCCTTCTCTTCATGGCAGCAACTTTGGCACAGTGGGGGCGCACAGCTACCTGAGCGCTGGCACTATTGTGTCTCGAGGATCTCAGCATGGAGCAACCCTGGCCTCATTCCCAGGCACTTATCAACCAGGGTACCCAACCACGCCTTATTATGTGACCTTCCCAGCCGAAGATTCAGATGGTGAACATAACGGGAGAGAAAGCGGACGTCGATGAGATCTATGGTGCCTTCATCCTCGATGAACTCCGATCTAGTCGTTCAGCTCGCATTATTTTTCTCCCGTTCCTAAATAGCCACCTTGAATACTAGTTCAGTGCTCAAGACAAAAGTTGTACCGGATATGACATGAAAGTTTACTTCTAGTCAACATTTCTCTTGGGACTTCTCCTCAATGTCTGTACTAAAAAGAAACTTGCTTTGCCAAATTCATCCAGAAGAGAAACCGTTCGGTGCCAGCATCAAAAAAGGAAACAAAAGCAATCATCTTACAACTGGGGAACACAGGAAACCCAAGGGTCCACACCTTCAACACTGATTCTGTATGGATGTGGCCGTTGGGGGTTGGATGCCGGGATAATGTATAGACATGAATGCAATCAAAGAATTTCAACTTAGAATACCTTTGTAGTTTCACGTATTTCTAAAGTGTGTTGCTACCCTGCTGAGGGTCAACAAAGTGCGCATGAATTCTAGAGAGATGAATGAATTTAGTCAAATAAAGTAATATCGACAAACTCAGCCCATCATGCTCCCTTTTACACTTCTGACCTGGTTTCAACAAATCTCTTTATTGACGAAACTGTTTGCTGAAGCGGGTTCAAGCTCACTTACTCGTTACGTACTCATACTCTCGTTTTGTGCTTGCGAGATTTTCATCAGTATCAAATCATCATCAACATGCAAGTGCTAGCTCCTGCGTTACTCGTACTTTTGGGTCTTGCCATCCAAATTCAAGCTAATTTAGTGGTTATTGGTGGTTCCCCCGATGCTGCCCAATTCTTAAGCTCGGTGGAAATCGTCACACCAACTGGATCATGTGCCGGCAATATCCCAGACTTTCCTGTTCCCATTCATAGCCTCGTGGGTACTTTCTTGGAATCGTCTCAAGAGATCATGGCTTGCGGTGGGATGGTAGAAGGCAACGAATTGCCTCAAACAGGGTAAAGAAACAGACAATATCAGCAACCATGTCGTTTTTCTACTTTTTACACCATGTGCACGCGTGCGTTCATTTGATTTTAGAGATTGTTACAAGTACAATTTTGAACTCCAGCAATGGTCGCCGTCCGAGCCCTTGCTTTCCCCCCGAAGCTCTTCTACCATTGCGAAAGCCAACGGAAAAATCTATGTTATTGGTAGGATAATGATAGGCCTTATAATCAAATCGGTTTTTACCATGCTTCTCATGTTTCTTCAGGAGGAGAGCAAGGATCTTATGTTTTGGACACGGTCGAATCTTACGATGAGACGAGTGAGACTTGGAGTGAAGAGATTGCCATCCCTGCTAAACTGAAAAACCCTTGTGCCGTGGGTCTATCGGACGGTCGGATTCTACTTTCCGGTGGCTCTGGCGGCACTCCCAATGGAGCGTTTCTGTATCATCCCGAGTCCAACGAATGGGAAGCCACTCAACCGTCGACTTTTGGCCGAGCCGATCATAGTTGCATGCTTTACAATTATGAAGGTGGGCTTGGTAAATCATTGATAGATAATGAGAGACAGTACTATACAGTCTTGTCAAAGGATAAACAGCGTGGGTTCGAACGAAACCTTTCAATGGCAAAAAAATGGATTTTAACCTTTTATAATCTAATTCCAATTTTCTCCATATAATCGGGTGGGAAAATGTAAGGAAAAGAAAATATGGCGAGCAAAAGAATGTAAAAACATCGACAAATGATTGTTCGCAATCCTGCTCTGCTTGACTTGGAAATTTGTAATTAAGACGTTTTGCTCGGTTTTCATTTTCGAAGAAGAACCCAAGTTAAACAGTACGTAGATCGGGGAATGCAAGATTTAGCATAATCAAGGTACGTGTCGCACGTATAAATCAGAGATTATTTAGTATGACCCCCGTGTAAGGACTTCTCCATATGCAAGCTCATTTTTACCAACAAAGCCATATTTCTTGTTTGAATTTAACTACTTGTTTAGATTTAGTATGAATTTTTGACATTACAATATTGATCGATGTCTTTGATGTCTACAATTTGCAGGATCTGAGGGAGTTCTGATTGCTGCGGGACAAAGCACACCTTTGGCTACGAATCAAGTAGAGTTCTTTGACCCGTCAACGTCCGAGTGGACCACTTTGGAACCAATGCTGGGGACGCGATTCGGTCAAGAGATGGGTAATCTAGAAGCCCTTCCCACTGTAATCGGAGGCTATTTCAATGCTCCCATTTCCCAATACGATGGAATTGCATGGTTGGATCGAGAAGATTTGGCTTTGAAAACAGCTCGGAGTTGGTTCGGGCTGATTGAGGTTCCCTCTGACTTGGTGAACTGCGATTAGAAACATTCCATGACAATGAATTACACGAATGTTTGTTGAGCCAACTTATGTATTGCGGTTCCCTCTGAGTGGAATGTGCATTCAATGCTTTACGATCTAGCTACGATCTGGCTATTGGCGGTGTGGGTTGTCGAGCTTGGTCGAGCATGCATGAAATCCATTTTTCAATCAATATCTTGAGACAAAGCCTTTCCAACTGATAGAATACGTACTATCTATCCATTGTGTCAGATACATGTGGTGATGAAACTTAGCAGGGGGGATATTAAATCATTGCTTGCTTGCTCATTTGACCCTTTCTACTAGTACATGTAAAATAATTACTTATTGCCAGTCCCGATAATTTTCTTGTGGCACATAATTGGTTATTTGTTGACCTCGACAGGAACCTCTGACCTAGTAGATGAATGTTTCCCATCTCTAATCATGATTTCCGAGTAATTTCTTGTGCACTTATGCACAGCGTTCAGTGTTGTTTCTCACGCCATGGATTAAAAGGTCCACTGAATCATAGGAATAGTCCTTGTCTAAGCTCGAGTGGATTGCATCAGCCATAAAATGACTGAGCAATTGTTGATATAACAAAGAGCCTAAAAGGCGACCCAACACTACACTACCTATTGGCAACGTGTGTGTCAACTGTCCATTGTCGTAACAGATCGTTGTCAAAGCCGGCCAGGTCGGTCTTCGTGTACTGTCCGCCGTACTTCAATTACCGTTACAATTTTGGTCACGTTTTGACTCTCCATGTTCTCCTTCCTTTGGAATGCATGTTAGCCTCTTACTTCGAGCAACAGGTTTTGAAAAGCTTTTTTGCATAAATCGATCAAAAACTCCATAATCCAGACAAAGACTACATGAAACACCAACTAGATTGATTGATCAAACCATTCGAGAGGCTCCTCGAAGTTGGGAATTTCCCTGCAGCTCGGCGATCAAACGTGTTTTGAGTCAATACTGAACGTACGTACGAGTACACCCACTTTGCGGCCAAGCCTGTGCCCATCTTTGAGGTATGATCCGTCTTCGTCTTGCACGTTTCATGAGTGGGACCTCCGCCTTCTTGAAACTTGCTCTCGTGTGAGCCGATGGTTGAGTGGTTTTAGTGGGTATTGGGTACGATAGCTCTAATAGAATGATCGCATCGAAGGGAACGTTGTGTTATGCGACGCACCGTGTGTTTGAAAGAACTGACGCATTCGGGCTCTCTACGCTGAGTTGTTGCGTAGCTACTTACGAGCTTTGGGGGGGGGAGGCATGAAAAGGGACCTCTTATTAAGGGAGCGGAGTGAGTCAATTTGTCAGTGCCCCAAAGACCAATCTTGCTGATCTTGGTGTGCCATACTCAAATTTGGAATGAGTCAATTCTAAGTCCGTACAAAAACAGAATTGTTCAAGTATATAATTGTGCTGGAAATCGAGGTCCATCGAGCACTGGACGGCCGGTCAAGAAGGTGCCGACCGACTTCCTTAGAAGCTTGCTTGCGTGTTGCTTACTTGCTGCCTAGGTTCTTTGTCTCCAACCTCCAACACCCGTGTCCTTGCCGCTGCAAGTGGTTCCTGAGCGACGATGTGTCTTGTGGTATTGCCCCAAATGACGGTGAAGATGATGATGAAGATCCCCACGAGTGTTGCCACAACTATCTAATGATTCTATAAAAGCCTGTTTGAATAAGCGATCAGTTTTCAGTTGACTTAGCACACTCAAATCAGACGAGAGAAGCTTAGAGCGGGCTCAAATTTGTGATCACCCAAGAGATTTGCAGCGCTCGAAAAAGTTCACTCTGAACCGTCAAAGCTAAAGCGATCTCATTCCATTCCAATCTGCCAAACCAACCAAAACAATCAAATCCAAAAATGAAGACTTTCGTAAGTTTATCAGCACCCCATTCCCCCTATGTTCGAGAACCGGGCTCTAAAAACAGGAAGTTGCCTTCTCTCTCCTCTTTTTAGATTGCTCTTTACCCTTGCTTGGCTATTGTGGCCTTTTTCGGATTCTACCTTCCTCCCTTCGCCGAGTCTCAACCCTTGCCGTCCTCCATCAACACCGAAGACAAATCCAATAGCTCGAAACCAAGCCCCAGCAAGCCCCAGACTCACATCCATTTGGTCGAGGACAACGATGAAGCTCGGAAGGAGTACTTTCTGCGCCAAAAAGAGCATCAACTCCAATGGAGCGCCAACACCGGTGGTCGAATTGTTCTCGACCCCAAGCAACGACCAGATGTGCGGTTCCGCCGTTTCGTGATCGGATCTAGTGATGCCCGCACTCCCAATCCCCAAATCATGATCAAGCACATGGGCAAGCGTTCCAGTGACGATGAAGTCAAGAACGTGGTCAAGTCTGAGGCGGAAGCGCAAGATTCAGCTCAATCTCGTCAGGGCGATGAGGATTTCCGGAGACGGTTAGCCTTGGCCTTTATGCTCTCGGGTGGAGAGGAACATCGGAAACCCACCTTTGGTGCGAGTTATGGTGGATAGGTCGATCGACCCGGAATAATGTTCAAGTGAATTGGAATGGTCTGGAATCCTCGTTGTCTCGTGAAGGAACAACACCTTTTGCTGCAACTGCAACTCCCACTACTACTACTACTACAACAACTGCCAGTGCTGTGATACTTAAAGCAAGATAATTATTAATTTAATATTTGAAGTGGCATGAATGTACTTCTCAATGCTAGTCGATTATTAAAAGGGCATTTTGACGTTATTCTTGCTTCTCTAGCTAATACTACCAATGAATGACTATAGTGAGAATTTCTGAATACACACATCCCCGTACCTCAACATAAATCACGCAAATCAACTTTTTAAAAGACACGGCTGGATCTTTTTAATTGGATCTTTATACCAAGGGAACGATACGATTTATATTACATATTTATAAGGGTCTGTTAGAATGGTGAAACAAGGTTTGTGGTCAAGAAAAATTCAATCGGCAATTTTTTTTTCCTTAATCTATAAATGAATGGTACATATGTACCATTTTGGTCTTCACCCACTCTTCAACGGTCAAGCGTCTTCTGTAAAAGAAGATATCGTAGAATTTATCCGACGGAATGGCATCGGTCTCCACAGAACTCAACTTACCTTCACTCGCTCAATCAAGGATTCATTTTGACTGGATCCGCACCATTCCAATCCGGACCAATCCGGACACCAATCCGGAGTGCCATCGGGATTTCAGTCACATATTTACAAAAACGTCCATGGATCTCGTTCCATAAACCCAACCAATCCACCGGAAGAGTCGGTGGATTGGTTGGCCTCAACTTGAGAACTAAAGATCATCATCCTTCTCTTCCATCCAATTCGACAGCAATTTCTCAGAGAAAAACGTAATTCCTCTCGACTGACAAAAACACGCCGTGGTGGTCATGCAACCATCCAGCCTGGCTTAGCCTGGATTCGAACGTGGAAATCAGACAGCCAAGACCAGTACTAGCAATCGAGGAGGAGGAAGAGGGAAATTGGCGAGCAATTACGAACCGCAGCGCGATCTAGTCTGACAAAGTCAACCAAACCGTCTTCCTCTGGCTGTATCATCGGGTAGGGTTTGGCAGTCACTCCACGAATCACATGGTTGCACAGAGCGAGTGTGTAGAGAGACAACCATGGCAATCAATGAGGCGGCACAAAGAGAAGGAGCCCAGGGAAAAAGTCACCTCGTTGCCACGGGTGGGTAACAAATTTTGTCATGCACGATGAACATCTTTGTTGTCATATTTGATTGAGTAAGTGGCGACTGGATGGATGGTATAGTTCGTTTTCCTGCCATCGGAATTGAAGCACCTTTTTAGCGAAGAGGTAAAAACTGGTGGGGAAGGAAAAACAGGATCTTGAAAGCACAATCGAACTAGAAATGAACCGCTGTTTGGCATTCATCCGTCGATGACGTTTGGGTCGTAAGTTTAATAGAACAATGGTTCCGTTTCTGAAATGGCTTTTGTAGAGGTGGCGAATTTTAGTTATCAAGAACATGGTGAGAAATCGAATTATGAAATGAATTGTCTTTATTACTGCCTGATATAATTGGCCTCTTTTTAGTTCAGAAACACGATATGAAAAGAAAAACCAGGTGAGGAGTACTTGACAACAACGTTGCCTTTTCATGTGCCAATTTGAACAAACCGGTTGAGAAGAAAGTATCGCCCATCCCTTTTTTTGAGTGATGGAGGCTTTTTACAGAAAAACCTGGATTTGATTGGACATTGGACAATGATTTGTCACATTGAGTCTGGGGATATGATTTCAGTTCGTTAGTGGCTGAAAAGTAACATCATACTATTAACTGAAGGTATTCAAGTGGAATTTCCAAAGTAGCGTTTATTTTCCATCCAGGCTGAGAGGAGTAAAAATTGAAATTAACTTTTTTATAAAAATACATGACTAGTTTAAATCCTTCCATGGACCGATTCTTCCAATCCTGTCCAAGCCTAATTCCATTTGAAATCATCTTTGGACTGGCCTCTGGGCGGTCTTTCTCTTTCTCGAACTATCGAGCTCAGGTTCACGCCCAGTGCCAGCAGCTGATCGGCAAGTATGGCAAAGACATGGGCGGCTGCATCGTACTTTATTACGCATCTTAGTCACGAACAAGCGTCACGCATCATCCGTGAGAAGGATGCCAAACCAGGAAAACCGAGGTTGCTCACTTTTCAAATCCAACTTACCGAAGTGATCTCTGCCTTGATCCGAGTTCATTGTATTAGTCGGCGACTCTCATGGCGCTCATGCCCGTGTTGATCAATCATCCCCGAGGCTGTTGTTGTGTGCTTGTTGTGGTTAGCGGGAGTCAGGCATCCAAGTTTCCCTCCCTCCCAAAGTCGCGTCCGACTTTCACTCCATCCATGGCTCCGTCCTGATCCACAAACCATCCCAGGTGTTGTCCAAGGCAAGATGCTACTCTCTTTGGAGTTTCGTCCCCGTTTATCGGTGGTGAATGGCGTGTTTCGCCATCTGGACCAGTTTGATCGCATCCTGATGGAGAGCCGAGTTGGATCCGGTCCATCCTGTGGGTCGTCGTCGTTGGCGTTGATTTTCGAGGACGACGTCCTCAGTCTGAAGTGTCGCTCCTCGAACGAGGCCTATGTCCGGGTGGTTTGGCCCAAATCCATGCCCATGCCCACCCCGCAGGTCGAGATCCGCTTTCATCTGGTCCCGGAACACCGGGAAGTGATTTTCAGGGCTCAATTGGGCGCCTTGGGACCGGAATTGATGTCCAACGCTATGTCCGGCACGTCCTTGCCCCAATCTTGGAGCTTAGCATTACCAGCCCCGAAATGTCTTCACCGCTCGAAAGCCACGGAGGCGTGCCCGGATTTACGGTTATGTTGCACCAATTGCGACTCAAGTTTGGGCCAGAATCTCAAATTCGAAGCCATCCATCCGCTGCCTTCGATCGCGTGGCGAGAGTTTTCTCAAGATTGGTTTTGTTGTTGTACCTCATCCTGTGATCCTCAGCGTTGTCCGACGCCCCCGGGGCCATCTGAACTTTCCAATGGCACCATGAGCTCTCAGACCTTGGCTCCCAGGCTTAACACGCTTCTGTTTGCGCCGGGATTTATTCTAGTTCATCCTGAGACTATCACGCCCGGTCAGGTCGAGAAATGTCCCGATTGGAATAACCTATATTGTGTCGAATGTGACGCTGGTTTAGGATACCGTGATGATCAGCATTATCAGTTATGGCAGCACGCCGTCATCTTGACGGACACGGATACGCCCATTCGTTCTCATCTCACGCCCACGGACTCTGTGGTGGATATGATTCATGGGGCCCTGTCGGAAGCGCCCGAACTTGCGCCTAAAATCGAGCTCACCAGTGCCAAATCCACGCTGTCTTTGTGGATCATGGAGCGAAACACGCATTTTTACACGCATCAAAAAGATGAGCATACTAGTTCAAATGGAAACAGGCTCCTTCGTCCCACCGAAAGATCATTCATGAAGATCCTATTCAAAAAGACCTCTGCTGTTCACTCGAATGACTTCAACACCGAGAGCATTTCTGTCAACGATGACATGATCGAGGCTGGAATTGCTTTTCTCCGGAAAGGACAAGCCTTTCTCTCCGCCAATCAAACGCGCGATGGGCCTTGGGAGATCTCGGTTATGGAACATAATCCTACATCCTGATGGATGGGTATGTTCGCCACCACCATCAACATCAAACGATACTCCGTGATATGGTTACAGTCGACTCCGTCCTCCGATTTGTGATTTTTCTTTTTGTTCTTGGTAACCACCCTCAAGTGCAGTTATCATTAACGATATGTCGATTAAATATTTTCAACTAGGTACTGGAGTGATGATCTTTCCCTAGTTTTGTACCACTTTAAATTCTCGGTATGTCAATTAGTGCGCTTTGCACGTTCTGACAAGAGTTTCCCTTGACATGAGCATTTATCAGGGATCAAGGTAGACATTATTAGAGGAGGATGGCTCAGGGTTCTAACTGTTAATTTTTATCTTGTCTAGACGAGCATTCCCTCATGCTAATGTCATCTTTTGAACAAAGGAACAAAAGAGCAGACGGATCCTCTGTGTCCTCCAATTAATTGTCATGGTCTACCTTCTCCGCTTTTTATAAGATGAACTTGACTCGTGATCCCGTGTCACTTGCACAAGGAAAACTTGTTGGGCTTTCTCATCCCCTGATTCTGTTCTTGAACTCTTGACATGCTGGAATTATTCAAAATGGGATAACAGCTTACCACCTTTATCAAACCGTGGATGTTTCTTCAAGTTGGTCAAGAATGTCCACAAAGAATTCCCAGACCCTTTCAGTATGTAGTGAACGTACGATAAGAAAGCGACATGATACTAGTCTACGATAACCGGGCTTGTACGAAAAAGATCTCGAGAAAGAAATCGATAAATACGATGTCAGACGAGAAAAAATGTCGCCAATGGGATAATCATCTTTGTCCCAACGTCTCGCTCACTCCTAGGCTCAAAGCCGATCATAAGAGACGAGGGATGTTCCAACATGAACCAGCATCTCTCGCTCGACCAGTTCACTCCAATGAAAACTGCACGACAGTCGGATCAAGTTGTAAAATGAACGCCTTTGGTAACATTTAAGAGTCCCGAAATTGCAAATCAGTTTCATTTGAATGGTTGTGAATCCAGATCAAACAAACTATAAGTAATCATTACGAAACTGAACAAATCATTTTAATTGTGGAAGGTGCAAATTATCCATCGCTTCACAAGTACCGTAGTAAATGTTGTCCGTGACATTCATACCATTAGCAAATTTTTGTCGAAGTCTACAAATTGGCTGGCTTCATGTTTATCCAGTTCCCTTGCCTTCACATGAGTTTTTCACCCGGTTTAGATGTGCTAGCAATATTCAAAACCAATCCGAGAAAATGTCAATGAATCAATGAAAGACACGATGGAAAGCGCCGCTCGCATGGCCTAGACAGACATCAAAAACGATATGAAACATGGCACTCGATATGTAGAACAAATGGAAAGATGTCATTGGTGAAGATCATTCCCGGCATTTTACTA
Organism: Tigriopus californicus; assembly: GCF_007210705.1. Taxonomy (NCBI): domain Eukaryota; kingdom Metazoa; phylum Arthropoda; class Copepoda; order Harpacticoida; family Harpacticidae; genus Tigriopus; species Tigriopus californicus. The sequence goes on along the minus strand of NC_081440.1, from coordinate 10,753,711 downwards.
AAGTTCTGACACAGTACAACTAATCTTGCCGAGGTTTAGAAGAACGAGATCAGACAAAAAGTGATCAAGCACTGGAGGCTTGACTGGATGCAGAAAAGTAGCCTTGCCATTTTATGAGCTGACTAGGTACAGGGACGTCGAAGTTCCCGTCTATTTAATAGCAGACAGACGTCTCGAATGAGAAGGATGGGAAAACAGAGTCACTGGAACGCGTAATGGGCGATTAATGTGGTTTCCCCTTGAGTTCATATCCTCGACGTCATGTGTCAAATCAGCTCACTAGCTGGAACTCCTTGTCAAAGTTTATGGACGACTCAAGTTTTTGATGGAACTTGTAGTCGCAACCAAAAATAGCGTCTGAGGCACAAGAACTCTTTAAAGCCATGCCTCTCCTCCAAAGGAGACTCGTCTACCTGGCGAAAAGAAAGAAAATGCAAATTGGTAAACGGCGAACCCTCAAAAAAGAAAGCAGCTTGGAATATTTGGATTAGAATATAGTCTGCAAACCATGACTCAATGATAAACGTCCGTGCTCTTTGAAGGATCACTCTTATTACCGTGGTAATGACTTGGATAATCGTGTCTATTTTTACTCGAAACTGAGGTTGAGACCACTGTTTTCCACATTGCGCACCATGGGCTTGCTCTCATCTATTCATTATGCAGGATCCCTATTAATCTTCATCCCACGATTAGCTCCTTGGAGAATTATGTCTGTCGTGTCGACAAAGCCAGGAAACAGTATCGGTATATGCATATCTTTAACAGAGTCCATGCCCATACGTTTTCGAGATTAGGACATTGTAAAAAAAGAGCAGTTCATTTACTCTGAGAAGTACTATGCGTGTGTACATATTGCATGCACACAAGATTGTTCCCGAGAGTTCCATAATTTTGGCGTAGAGGTGGATGAGCCTAAAAAGTAAGATAGAGAAAAAGAGCCCAAGCTCATCACCATCGTAAGGGAAAATGAGGCGGCTTTATCACTCTCATTTCCGACTTGAATTAAATGGATCTCGAAAATGAACTTGTCAGGGTGAAGGTGGAACAAATGGCCTCGAGGTTGGAACCATTCCAGATCCGCATCCCGCTCCTGAAATCTTGTTTTCGCTCAGTAGATGCCTCAGCTGGTGTTCTTGCCTTCTAATGGCAGCAATGCTCTCCATTTGAAAGAAAACATGCCTAAAATAGAGGGCTCATCGCCCAGTTCGAAGTGATGTTCCAAATCCATTGGCACTCAGCCAAACTGGGCATTACATATGGAGGAGCAGTCCCATTCCCCACTCCAACCTAACCAACATGGGGAGATATCGTTAATCTCTTTTGACGTTACAACGCCGAGATATCCGGACACCAACCAACCAGCCAACCAACCGACCGACCAACTAACCAACCAACCAATCCACCAACTAGTTCTACAGGCTCAGACACATGGAAGTCCAACCAACGTCGTCGCCTTTTCAGTTGTTTGACTGGTCTTAAGCTTGTATTTTTGTCCATTCCTGGATGGACAATCTGAACCTAACGTGAACTAATGCATCATCTGGCAATGGATGTGGTTATTGCATTGTCGGTTTTCATTGCTAAAAGTCTCAAGAGAATGGCAGTGGATTTTGAATGTCAGAATGTTTTTTGATTAGTCGTTGGACCAGAATTCGTCTGTTCCAGCCTCTGCGTCTGTTGCTAGATGCTGAACAGTTAACAGGAACGACCCCAAGTGAATAGAAGACTGAACCGAGATCCAATGCAGAGTTTGAGCAAGAAGGAGAAACCTTCAACAGACGTCCAAGTAAAAAAGACCAAGCCTTGCACTTCTCTCCTGAAAGAGTGGCTCAGGGTAATAAATGACAAGAATCAAAAAGTGTACAAGACCGTCCTGGTTGTGGCTTGGCAGGAACCAATGCTGTTGTACTGGCCAGCAGGAGGCCACGGGTCGGTGATACTTGGAAAACTTGCCAATCCCACCGAACGTTTAAAGGAAACATTGAGTTTTATTGAATGCTATCAAATAGTTCACCCACATCAATGAGACCCTCACACTCCCCGCCCTGAAAGTTTGCAATAAATCAAGTCTCACCGCGAGCAAAAAGCCAATAATTTATAGGGCTTTTGCCGAGCCGGTGAGAATACTGTGGATGGATTCAGTGGGCCATCCAACCACTCATCCAGGCAATTCAATGGGCCCGAGGCAAAAAAATGCATACCCCGACGACGATTCTGCCTCGGCTTCGTGTCTTCGTTCGTGTTGTATGGGCCTTTTTTGCACTGGTTCGTTTCAAGAGTTGGAAAACAATTGCCGGATTCAGACCCAGCCTCCTTGTAAAGTATTGATCGATTTTTATTGGATTATTCCACCTTCAGTCGGAGTGAAAAATACCAGAACATACAAGTCTTGGAAGCCCAGTTTAGTTTTATATATAAAATCGATAAAAATTGATTTTAAAACTTAACAATGGGTCATCTAATGAGTAGAAGTAGGCGCATTAAAATACATTGAATTTTACGGGTGATGCCTCTTCTCTCGCTTATTCCCGAATTAGGTCAAAGAACATGGAGCCATTTTAACACATAAAGCAAAGCGTTCGCACCTACACTGAATTATATGTAAATACTCGTGATACTAGAGATTGAAGCTGTTCCCAACAGCTTAAACGTTTCATATCTGCAAATAATGTTTGTAAAACTTCTTTGCCTTTTTTCAAATCTTATTTACCCCCCCCCACTGTCATTGGGTCCAGGTTGAGGAAGCATACTCTACATATGTAGATGCTGTTGAACAATTGACTTGTAGGGAGTCTCATAGTATAAAACGACTCTGAATTTGAATGTCCGATATATCCAGCCTCAAGTTTGAAATGCTTTGGTCACCTTAGTTTTTGCTTGTGCTCTTCATATCTGCCATTCTTTTCGACTATTATACCAAGGTCTTTAATAGAGCTTTCTAACTCTGCTTCACAAGCCGAAAAGTCCATAAACGAAGCGGATTGAACCTTTGTCTGTTTTTAGAATTCGCCTATGTGCATGCCAAGGCTGAGGGGCAATGGCCGAAACCCTGTTTTCGTCCCCCGTCAAAGATGTTTGAAATGACTTGTCGTTGTCTCCTCTCGAGTAAAACAAAGTTCGTCCCCACGAGATATATGAGCGATCGTTGGCTGACCGGCTGAATTCCTTCCCGTCAGTCATTGGATGTTGGGCATCCCTTCCTGATGTCATTGAATGTAAAGTCAGGATGTAAGTACATACGAAGAAGTGCATTCCCGGGCCTAGTGGGGTGCATGAGTGCATTTACGAGTTCTCCAAAATAGGCTCAAGAGACTCGGAGGAAGGAGTTTTGTAGGCCTAGCCGAGTGCACGCCAACATCCGATGACACAGAATTCGAAGACACCCATGGGGTAGTAGAGCAACGCCTTGTCGATTAGGAATGCAATCGGAAACGACATACCAATCGTGAACCAACACTAATTATGATGTGGGTTGTTTTTTCGGTCTAAAAGCGGTATTCTTCAGAGGTTGATGGATGCGATTGCTTGCCAAGTTAAAAGTGTCTTCGATCCCTCGGCTATCTATCAAGTAGGATGCTTCCAAAGAAGTTAGTCAACAAAAGTTATCATCCGTTAATGGTCGCAAGTTGGGGAAAAGAAGTTCGAGTAGTACCACACAAAGAAGATCCCCTACTACTACGTACTACTTCTACTATTACTATCACTACTCTTATTGCTGTGATCAGAGCGGGAAATTCGGAGCCAGGCCAACTTTGGTATCAAAATGTTATTGGGAATTGGGCACCCATCTCCGTAGGGAGGGCCACATCATGAACTCGTCTGGATGTCCACAGTTGACGTCTAAACCCATTACCTTGTGCATGAGCACGTTCAATTGAGACACACAGTGTGTACGCGTACGAAGTGAATGCACTTCGTTTTCTTCCTCAGCTTTCCGGTGTTTTAAGCGATCTGGCCAGTGTAAAACAAAACGAGTGAGTGCACTCTCTTCATTAGATGGAGCCAAAGACTGAAAGCCGGAAGCATCGAAAATGGCGAGACTACAAATACCCCGCAGTGTTTTGTTGAGGCCTCAGTTAGCACCACTAAGGGCCGGTTGGAGGCCTTCGAGTCAGATTATTTATGTTTTCAATTAGGTGCAAGCCGTGGAACAACCGGCAAATCTGATCCAAACAATTGGGTTCAATGGCTTCTAAATCGTTAGCCTGGACCAAAACGATATGCTGGATTTACACAGAGCTGTGTGCAGAAAATACGTCCACACTGAATGATCGGTAATAAGATCTGACTGAGCTGTTTTGGATGGGATTTTTGATTCGTTCAAACCCTAGTAAATGTTTAAGAAATTGGACTAACCTTGAACTGTACAGTGTTATAGGGTGAGTCTATGAAACGATCAACGTGTGAAGACTCAACCCATCATATTAGGAAAAAGTTGTAACAACACGCAAGAATATAATATGGATCAAATGTACTATCAAGTATTGTATCCACTGACTTCTTGTAATGATCATGAAGGGTAGTCAATTCCTCCAAAACTAAAATAAGACTTCTTGGATTTCTCACGAAAGTTATGCTATCGAAAACGTGACCCCCTTCTTTTGAGCAGACAACCTTAAGTATATCTCTTGTAGATCAATTGCTACTGAGCAAGCAACCAGACGACAATCGGTCAAACGAAAGTCGGCTTTGCATAATTGAATCACTGTACAATAGAAAATGAAGATTCAGCCCTATCTCACAGATTTCATCCTGACAAGATCATATTTTGCAAAACGAACATAACAACATTTCACGCAGGCTTAAAATGCCAAAAAAATTAAGTGGGCAATTTGGCGACTGAGTTAACTCATGACAACCTAAAGGTCATATTTGTTAAATGTGGCTTGCACTCAATTCCATTGTAATTGTAAAGCTCCTGACAAAAATGTTCCGACCTCGTACCAGAAAGACATTTTGTGAGACGGCTTTTTTCCTCTCTAGAATATATCGACGAGTGAAGTGGAACGAAACAAATTGGAAAGAGGATACTTCAATCTTTGACAATTACCCTGTGCAAAGACTTCCTGTGGAGGTCAATATTTCTAGTGTCACAAGATTTGAGGACAAAACTCAAAGGCGAGTTGAAATTATTTCTCCTGGCTTTTTATGCCACAGCCATGGAGAGCGTTTAAATTCAATAAGTTATGGATATGGTTGCAGCATTGAAGTTGGACACAACAAAACAGGACAATATCTACTGTCCTTGGGCCCACTATAATCCGTCCAAGGGTCTAGGTGACATTTACTTTCCAGATTTTTTTCTGAAGCATAGCCCGCATGAAATTCAAGACCTTATCAACTCCGGACGGACCCAGATTTTTCCATTTGTCAAATTTTCCACGCCTGTTGCGCTCTCGTAACTCGTGGCAAGAGCAGCGGTAGTCGTAGCAACGGTGGCAGCACCTATGCTTGTGCTATATGAATCTACATACACACCACACTATATCTTGAGTCTGAGCTTTCAGGCATGTGAAATTCCTGGGGAAATTGCTTCATTCCCCTTTCCTTGAAGGAAATAGCTCATCGGCACATTTGGAAACGCATTTGCCGGCCGTAATTCACGTTTTGATCTCCCGAAATATCACCACCACTCATGTGCCAAGATCAGTAGCAGTTTGGCCCGAGTGAGAAAAAAAAACAGGCAAATGCCCACTTTGGCCAACAATTTGGGTGCCTTTTTCGGCTACTAAAGCATTGAAATGGTCTCTTGACAAAGCTCAAAGTTTCAAGTTCCGACAATTTGAATGAGTATGGGGATTTTGGCTCTGGCAAGACGCGGAAAGAGATTATATGAACCAGACATAAAACGTGAATACGTATCCAAGACGATGGAGTTTCTTTAATCTGTCGAGTCACACGCTACACCGATTTCGAGAGAAGTTTATTCTGTAAATTCGAGACTTTGGCGTCTCAAGAAATCCCTATGAATTTGGTTTGCGGTGTTCCAACTTCCAACTTCCAATCCAATTTCTCACGATCTCGCTCCGAATGCCTGAAGCCAACGGATCGAAGATTGGGCTGTAAATTATTGGAACTTCCAAAGCTACATGGAGAAATCCTCAGATTGTGGTTTCTAAGGACTACTATTCTTTGATCTCGATTGTCGAGGATGTCCTCAAAGTACGAAGGACAGGGGATACAACACTGATTGCTACTTGAGACAATCATCATTGCATTCTTAAGTTCAGAATGATTAATTTCGGGAATTAATCTGCCCATTGATGCTGCCGAATTTAAGACAATTAATGCCTTGTTCATAAGATCTCAAATTCGATGACTTATAAAAGATCGGGAATGGAGTCTCAAATTCATTTTTGCTGTTTGTCATGAGTCTCTTTAGAGTGCGGAAGAACTTAAATTCTGCAACACATCAGCCCTTAACGCATTTAGATCAAGGATATTGTAACTAGAGTGGACTGGATTTGAATGAATTTGACAATTCTATGCAAGGTCATGCAAACAAGGTTCTCCATATGTTTTCACTCTTTTCCACCCTCTCTTTTGCAATGGAGATTTTGAGCCTGTAGTCTCCATTGAATTCATCGATTTGATTGATGTGCCACAGGATTATGTGGCACTTTTTGTGCCAGAAATTCAGAGTTTCTTTGAAACAAAAGCAAAACCAGGTCAAGCAGAAAGATAACTAGAATCATGTGCTTGCCAAAACCAGCGTCAATACGAAGCAGTGCCCATAGATATTCAGCTTCAAAATAAAGAGTTCGACTCTGTCTATGCAAATGTATTCCCCTGAGATTCAGATTTCAATCTAGCAAGAAAAAACAGACAGAAAATGATCCGTACTGACTCAGCTTAAATGGAAAGCATTACAGATCGGACTCCCGGCCCAATCAGGACTGCTAATGTGATTGTAGCTAGATTTGGAACTTGGAGTTGGAATCATTTTCAAGTGGAAAAATGTGTAATGGAATACGGCACATTTTTTAGAAGTGGATATTGCAAGCAAATAAAGCAAAATCAAAGATATCTTCTCCTGGGTGAAAGCTCTGTCTGATGGTTGTTCCTTCGTTATGATATCAAGTTCATCAAGACGGGCCAAACAAACTTGCCATTTCGTTTATTCATACTCAAAAAGGTCCCCCCAAAGTGTCTTTTGCCGGAGTTATCTTAAAAGTGGAATATTAAATCAACCTCAAAACATTTGAAAAAAATCCAATGTTTGATTTGATTTGAACTATGAATAAAAACAATCAATAAGTAGCAACATCGAGCGATTCAAGTGTTCAACTGTTACGCCTGAGGCAAACAAATTTTTGTGCACAAAATAAGATGTACAGTGCATAATATCGTTAAATGAGGCATGAAAATATTGGAAATGAACTAAGGAAAATGCTTACTTGCTTATTTTGGGTTCGGAAATTGTTCACTGTTTTTCATTTCGTTATCCATCTACTACAACAGACTGTTGTGCAAGAATCAATGCGTTTTTATATTTCTCCTCTCAGTGGGGTTTCCAAGTACGTGTGAATCCCAGCCAGGATTTTCATAACTCCCACACCCGTAATATCCAGATTTGGGGATGTTGGCTTGGCAATCCAGTTTGCCATACTGTGCATACGATTATATCCAGGCTTTTGTGTCTGCCTCTCAACGCCATAAACCCACTACCCGGAATGTATGCTCACCAAGAGCACTAAAAGCATGTTTTTAAAAGCCAAAGCGGTGCCATTTTCGACAGCTATGGGAATCACGGCCTCAAAACTCAACTGATTTGGCTTGACTCGCCAAAATACCAGGATTGTATCAAACCTCGCTTGATTGGAAGTGCGTCGACATGATTTGTTGTTGGTTCCAAAAGAGCACCCACTGAAATGAGAATTCAAAGGATCCCCTCGATCCTCATCAACGGGATGCGATCTCTTTTTTTGTTAGTGAGGGGCTTTTTGTGGCAGGCGTTGTTCCATGGATCTATTAAAAATCCTGGGGAGATCTTCACGAGAACTCTGGAAAAGCTCGTTTTCTAAGCCATTAAACACATAAAACTGGCTCACCACTCAAGAGACCCACCTACTTTACCAGGACTGCGACCTCGGCCCCAACCACCGGAACCAACCGCAGCCTCGATGCCCCTGATCATCTGGTGAGACGATGAGAGCACAAGGGCTAATGTCTCATTTCTCCTGCTTTCCACTGTGACGTCCAGGGGCCTGACTGAATGAGTATTACTTCTGTGTACATATTGTGTGTTCAGTGTTCAGGAAACCGCATCGTCTACCATTACAAGCTCAATACACATTTCGTGTTGGGAATAACTATCGGGTCCATCATTAATGGGAATATTTCGGATCAATCCTGATCACCGGTAGCAGACCATTGCACTTAAAAGCTCGACCGCTTCACATGGGTTTCTAATTCCCAATTATTGGGGAGGTCAATGAGACATCGTAGGGAGTCAGCCTGGTAATGCTTCTATCGTTCTACTCTGTGTACTAGGTAGTAGTAGATTAAGTAGTGCGTAGCACGTACGGCTCTGTTGGAATATCGGCTTTCTTACTTTACTGCATTGGAGTTCACGTTCAAAGAAGCAAGAAGGAGATCATGTAACATCCGAAATCTAATTGAATTCGAAACCAAATCCCCATGTAGGGCATAATTGATTCGGCAGGGAAAAAGAGAACCGCAACACAATCGTTTGGCCTCTAATTGGATCGCTTGGAGAGCGAGCCTTCGCTTGGCAAAGCCACTCAGGCACTCCATTCACGATGGTACGATCGAGTTTGTTCGCATACCAGATACTTTCGAATCGCTTTGGACGGAAGCTTGCGAAGAAATGAAGGACGCCATTCGGGCCCTGTGATTACTAAGTACGTACTCGAGCTGCCTAGCTAGATCCACGATTTCAATCCCCGTGTCCCAATCTGAATTTCCTGCCCAGAGTAAGTGTCAAATTTTTGTGATCCATCAAGTTCAAAGTAGGGGGCGTGAGAACCAGAGAAAATTGACTTGATAGATGGTCCGAAATCCGAAATGACTGTTTCATATCGTCACTGATTGATTGTAGTACACTACCCCGGCACTTCTACTTGTCTGATATTTGATCCTGTCTAAGACCAAATTGAATTACTATCCTTCGTGTTGAGACATTCACGTGGAGGATCTTCCTGGATGAAGATCGTGATCAAATCTGTTGGAAGCCTTCTGGTATGTATTTGTATGTACTTACGTACTTACACTGTCGTTCAATCGATCGATGGGCGAGTTCGTTTTCGGGTTCAAGTGGACTTGATTGGTTTTGGCCTCAATTCTGTCATAGATTGGATGGATTTTGGAAACATGCGAACCCGTTGGCTAGACTTGATGACTTGATTAACCGCGAAGCGTTGTTCAAACAAAGGACATTCTTCTCCAAATTTTCCTCAAGTCTGGACGAAAATTAATCCGAGCTGGCAAGTCTGTTATTGTGCTACATACGGTGCGTTGTCGTCCTTGATGTCACTGAGGGGCCTTCCGACATATTTCCCAGAGCTCAATTCGGTCTGATAAAAAAGTTCATGTTCTCGTCCGTCTTATTCCATGCCATGCTACAAAACAAAGGCCCTTTGTGTCATTTTCTGTCTAGCCTGTCTCTCTCGTCATCACAAATGAGAACCAAATCATGCAATGGTTGTTTCCAGAACTCGAACCAATTTCTTCTTTTCCAAAACAACGACTTCTTCTAACGTTGCCAGTTCAGCATCGCCATCAACATACTGAACACGCTACAACTGTAGCTTTATAAACCCAGCTCCCACGAAGCTCAACAACAAAGGAGAGATCCACGATTATTTTTCTATGATCTTTTGAAATTTGATAACGTCATCATCTTGCTGCTTTTTTATGTTCTTGGAGCTAGGTCGTCAACGAATTCGTTGACGAACTTGAAGGAATCTAGGAAATTGGCTTTCTTTTTCTTCTTCTCGTTCTGTTTCCTCCTCCTCTTCTCATTTCTTTCCTTTTACACTCGAATGAGCCAATAGAAAAGAGGATATAACCAAATGGATAAATGGTAGTAGCTAGTTCGCCGCTTCTTAGAGTGGCTGCGTGTTCCATATAGATAGCCTTTTGAGAGACTTCGGAGACCATTGTTGCGACTTTGTGAGTCCGAACTTATCTCATTGCTCGCTCCCAAATATTCCACCAGGTCAACCCAGTCGAGTCAATAATGCCGTGGAAGAAGCTCGCTCTGGAATTGTCAGACCTCTCGCTTCTTCAAGGGGAGGAACAAATAATGAATAATACAGTAGGTTCTCTTGAACGTTCACTCCCCCTGCTGTCTTATACTTGACCTTTTTATCCTGTGAGACCGAAGGACAATCGCGACATCTTCGCCCGTTCCAATGATGTTCTTTTTGGCTCCTTTTCTTGGCACCGCTCGTAATGATGGTCTGTCTCTTGGAGTCGATACTGTGATTTACTATCGCATATCGCAAACCCAACATTCCCTACGATCATGAATAGTGTTGATGAGAACTGACTGACTATTTTGGCTGTGCACTTCCCGTTACAAGCAAATTATTGCATGCCACACAACCATTGGCGATCTTTTACGGAACACTTTCTCAGGTCCTTGTACACTGCAAGTTTGCCTCTCCTCTGGATTGATGTTTTGACAACTAATATTTGCACCGTCACACTGTTCGAATGTTCTTACTACGTAAGCGATGCAGAACCTTTGGGGCCAGGCCCAAAGAGGGTTGCATGCATTTCGAAGGCCCAGAAGTGCATAAGACCACAGGCTAAAGCCGCCTCCCTCAGCGAGGAAGTGCATCAGGACTTGAAATTCACGGCCAATGTCAAGGTCACAATGTTCAGCGCCTGGCATTCCATGGTGGATCCGCGAAGTCAGTGTCAGCCAGGGCCTTATTCTGGCCCTTTTTATCGCCCTAAGAAAGATCATAATAAGCCTGTTGCTACGTTGGTTGCCGAACTAACTAGGCGGCTTTACGTATCTCCTGAATAAATGAATCAAACATAAAAAGTGGCACAAAAAACGTTTCCTTCATATCCGAAATGAGTGTGTCGAATGAGAGTGCAAGTATTCCTGTCCAGACGACCACACAAAAACAACATGTTCCCACTCGCTGAATATGGTTAAAGGTCATGGCAAGAAATGGCCACTCTCCCACGGATCCAGACGCCTTTTTGTGAAGACAGACCTAATTTTGCTCTGAAGTGCGCTCGGAGATTTGGTTTTTGTCCTCAAAGCGCGTAAGTCTAGTCAGGAGGAACAAAAACTTGGAGGGACCTTTTTCCACATTTAGGAGGAAAAAAACGAATCCCAGTACTGCTAGGTCGCTCTGGGCTGAGTAGACTGATGAAGTATCGTATCACTTGAAAGGACAAGCTGGCTGACACAGAAGACGCAGGATCCTTTTAAAACGTTGGGCTGAGATTGAACGGAAAGCATCATGATGATGACAAACGTCAGGGCCTTTTGAAATTAGGCCACATCCGGTTGCGGTCTTAGTACCTGGAGAGTTGCGCTAGAATAATACAATCCTCAAAGAGGTTCCAATCTACCTCATTACAGATAGCATATGTTATTGAATGGGACTTACTAGCTCTCCGAGAGCCTTCTCTTCGCATTATTTTACCCTTTCATTTTTCTACTGGCATACCTACTGTGAAAGGGCTCACCTTCTTTCAAATTGTGGTATTTCCACAAGCTTCTCGTTAATATGCCAGGGGCACTTTTCTTCGCCCAAAATCACTTTACTAATAATTTCCTCGAGGCCGTTGAATTATGAATTTCAAACTGATTTCAAATTCATGCCTTTGTATGCTCGAGTGCTTTTAAAATGGACGCGGAAAATCAGCATTCTGTAACAAAAAGGCTCTCAAATTTTCTTGAGAGGGTTTCAAAGCGGAAAAAGTCCATGAGCCTTGGGAAAAGAAGGCCTTCGACCATCACGTGCGCTTGTTGTCATAGAACCGAGACCAACTCAAAGAGCATCGTTAATACTGTAGCAACTGAGAAAAAAATGGTAAAGATATAAAACGGCCCTTTTTCCATTCTAGGGATATTCTGTACAGAACAACATAGAACTATTCATTCCTCATGCTTGGTGGTCGTGGTCTGAGATTTTTGCTTCAGCTCATTCTTTCCATTAACAAGACATCAGATTGGCTCGTCTTCGGAGTACATATTCACGTGGTACGGTTAACTTGATAGATAGCACGAGTCGAGTCGCTTAAGGAGTGAGATTTGGGTCCCCGAAAATCAATCTGCCTTGGAACTTGGTCGATCCCCCAGCTTGTTTGTAACCGCCATGTTACCATGTCTATCATGGTGGGACAGCCCAAGGACAACATTTGGGCGATGCTCACGCAGACTAACCCTAGAAAGACATCAAGCAACTCGACGAGCCATCCTACACCGATTGGAGCTCAAAAGCTGAAGCCCCGTCAAAGGATTTCCTCTTCTCCTGATGCGATCTTGATGATGAGAAGTATGGTTGGTGGCTCTGGTTGGTTAGTTGGTTGGTTGGCTGGAGAGTGATTGGGATCCATTATCAAGAGCTTTAGAGGTCATGACCCCATTGGAGGGTATCAACACATGGCTCAGACACTGCCAATCATTTATCATGACTTATGAGGCTTGTCTAATTAATCTGAAAGGCCATTGCTCATTAGTGAACTTGGCTCGTTTACGACAACTTGAATTGACATGGATTATCTACTACGTATTTGAAGGTCTCATGTCTTTTCTCGCAGACCTCAATTCAATATCGTTGCTTTGGTTTTGTGACGCGTTTGAAAATTTCCAGGAAACGTTGCTCTTTCAATTTGAGGGTTTCGGCATCCCTTCGTGGAAGCAATTAAAAGATTTGCTTTCGACTTGTTGAGCGATTTCATTCGTGTTACTCGAATTTACGCCTTGAAATGCCACATTGTTTTAAAGTTGGGAAATAACTAAGCATCTGAGTCTGTTCAAATTCGTGTTAGAAGAAGAAAAATCAAGATTAAATTTAAGTAGTCCGTCCTTTCAAACTGAGGTTGCCTGCAAATTGGGGATACTATGATAAAGCTTTTCTCTTCTGCCTCATTTATATAGCTCCTAAAGACAGTACTTCAGAATGTTTTTAGCCAAGCATAGCTTTAGATTGCATATCCATCTGGCGTCTAGACTTCTCGAACATCTTCATCCTAATGCATAAATTGGTTTCATTATTGGGTTTCGGTCCTGATTCATGATTCGAATGGAATATTTTCCACCAGCGGAACCATCGTTGTGTCTTTGGCTTTCAATTCACTATCAACCCACACTCTCGAAACATGAACATGTTTTTGTGAGCTATTGTATCAGGCAAACATTTCATTTTTTAGAGGATATAATTATATATACCAAAAATACTCACATCATTTTTGGGCGGGACCAACCCCGATAACCTAGTAACCTTGCACGTATCACTTAAATTTCTCAATTTGGGCCCTGAGTTTTTTGAGAAAAATTGTACCATCTCAATGAATGTTGGGTGGTTGAGGAGGGGTCAAATCTCCCCCTGGCTAATCTTGGTGGCCTTTTACAAAGGCCATTATCATCAGAATGTTCTAGGATCAAATTAGAGCGAATGACTCTCCGGGGTATGTCTGGATCTGAAGATGATGCGTTCTTTTTTTTCCATGGATGGATACTTCTTCTACCTTCAATTGTACTTATTCTACCACCACCACCACCACCACTACTATTACTAATACTGGACTGCTATGCTCTCACTTACTGCCTGTACGTAGAACATTGCAGCATGGAGCTTGCTCATTCAGGATAGTTTTCAGCGCCGTTTCTATGGAAGGAAGGAAGGCCAGTCAATGGGTCTGGTATTGGCTGTGCTCTCGTCAGGACGCCTTTATGGTCACTTCATTACTGATGATCTTCCTCCGTTTGACTAGACTAGAATCCAATGCTGACTCAAGAGGATTTTTTGTCCTTGATTGGAACCGACGGTCTTACCAAAGATTGTGGCTTGACTTGGAGAGGCACTTTTAGGTATGGGGAATTGTGTGGGTATGGCCTATTTTTGTATTGGGTTCCCACGTGTGTATCGGTCAGGGGGTACGTGGTAGGAACGTGCTGTTCAGTATGAACTGATATTTGCCCAAGGTCGAATTTGCAGCAAACAAATTTTAGTTGTCTGGACCCTGGAGGCCCAGAAGAACAAGACAAGAGAACAGGCGGGGATTTTTTGCTCCCATGTTTTCCTACACTGGCTATTGTTTGGTTTGATAATGGTGGGATAATTGAAGGTCCAGATTGGTCAGAGGATGCTCGAGACAACTGCTACTACCACCACTACCATCATCAGACCATCAGGGATTCGAGCTGAAAGAACTTCTTCTGTCTACGCACACAAAGATGCATACATTCAGAACAGTGGAAGCAGGAGCAATCGGATGTTTATACTATGAGCATGCGATTAGTGACCAAGCGTGAACAAAGCAACAAAGAAGAGGCCTCATTTGGATTACAGACATATCAATAGCGGCCAGAAGCTATTAAAATAGAAGCTCTTTTTATTCGTCAATCAGCCTGGGTAATGCTTCAAAGCCTTCACATAAAAAGAAGAAAACATGATTCTAACTGAGGAAAAGCGGAACTGTACGAATGAACTACTCTGCAGATGTAGCAAAATGCATCCCGGGATCACATAACGCCTGCAACACGGATCATGAGGATAAACGCATCCAGAAAAAATGCCAAGCTACAAACTTGAGCGTCTTCAAATTCAAGTGGGTTGTGGAACTAAATTTTGGGCCCCTCAAAGGAGATGGTTTATGCTCCTGCTAATGACAAGATAAGTTCAGGATGTTGGTACAAACTTCAAAGGATGTTGGCACTTCAACTTTTGCCAACAAAAGTATTCGTTTTTGACTATCAAATGTTCTCATAAAAGTCTCTTTTTTCAAATTAACGATTGCTGACTTCATGGTGGAGAACCATGGTTTCAGACTATTGAATTGGTCACTTTGCATGAAACTTCACATTTTTCAAAACATTTGCCCTCAACCATATGCAATATTTTTTTCAAATAGAGACATCGACAGGCATATATCTGCAAGCATTATTCGAAGTAATTTCTACAACCACAGTTGAAAATGGAATGAGGATGCAAAGAAGACTCCAGTCAAAGCGAGAACATCATCAAGAACAATATGTATATTTGGACTTCTAATCTGTAGCTAATAAGGAGCTGGTGTAGCCGAGCGATCTAAGAGGCAGCGTGAACAAGGCAAGAATCCTCTCCCCTGGCGTCGTGGGTTCAAACCCCGGCGCCGGAAGGAACCCTAATAGTGAGTGTTAAAGTCAATAAATTTTACAGGATTGATTTTCCATCTTAATCTTCCGGCTTTTATGTGATTTTCTAAAATGAAGAAATTAGATGCAAATGATAACGCCTTTCTAGTAACTTTTCAACGGACTTTTTCCTTTATTCTCTCGTAATGAGTTATGGGTTTAAGTACCCACATTCAGATTTTCAATAGTTTCTAAGAACATTAGTTTGATTCGATAATCTCACCATTGTGTTTTTACACTGCAATATTTAAACCCTTACACTTTTTCCGAATTGTTCGGATGGATCCATGATATTGAAACTTCGTTGGGTTAAAACCAAAATCTAGTGTAGTCTCAAATCTAAAGTCAATTTATAATGTACATTTACATAACCGTATAACAGTCGAACCTCTGTTTAACAATTCTCGAATTACCAATATCTTCTGGGGAAATCAATTTTTTTCTACTGTTATTTTGTGGGTCTCGAATTAACAAAAATCTCGATTTAACAATATTTCACGGGGAACTTATCATACGGTTAAATTTGAAGTACACTTCAAATTTCACATTAATAGCTTTAAAAAAAGATATATCTTTAGGGTGGCCGACAATAACGTTATTTGACGATTACCATGGTCAACACTAGTCAATCAACAATTCAAATCAAAAAAAATTCATAGATATTTTAACTTGCACAGCTGTCAAGGTCCTATGCAATTTGTACTCATTTTCTAAAATAAAACACGCTTCGTAAAACCATCATAAGTTGCTTCTTCACCGGCCAAGCATAATAATATGACAGTATGTAGTCTGCTGTTCTCCCATGCCAACTAAGAGGAAGTTCGTAGGAGTTTAGAGGCTAAAGTGGTCGTCAAAGGAGGCCACATCGAGTGATAGGCGCAGAACATCTCCTATAGTTGTTTGTTTAAACCTTTTTTTGAAGTTTAAAATGGTCATTGCTGTTGTGCTTTGTCCTCAAATCCCAGATGACATATTGCCGTTATTTCTGCGCGCTCTTGATATCAAGCCTCAAGGAGATATTGATTACTTTGCATCCCAGTGGAAGTTAAATCCATCAATTATTTGGGTTTGATTCACGTGGAGCCACCAAATAGCCTCAGTAAGATGACTATTAAGTGAAGTGAACTTCGAACCTTTATGCCACAGGTATCCCATTGGAGATCTGTACTTCAGCCGGTGCCATAGCGACCTTGACAAACAAAATATTTCGTCAAAATTGATAATCCTTATTTGCTTTTGAAAGGGTCACAAGATGAAGGAATAAAATCCTAATCACCATGGTCGGCAGTGTACGTCCACTTTTTGGACTTTTTTCTCCCCCCCCAACTACAATGAAAATGGTTCCGTCCACACAAGCAGAGAATGAGTGGAACGTTCTTGCTTGGTACCCGAAGACCCGTCGTCTAGACCAGCAAAATTTGGCAAAATTGCAAAGAAATGCATTGCGAACCTAGCTCAAATGGGTCGTCAGTCTTAAAGAAGAATGGGAAAAGGTCCAATATTTTTGGGTACCCTACAGAAAAAAAGAACACACGGAGAATATATTTTGGTTCGTCTTGACGTTTCCTAATCTACTTTAAGTCAACCAAATCTGAATTCCACTAAAAGGCAAGAGCTCTTGTTAAAAACGGATTTTTCCCCTCCAATTATTAGCGTTTTGGGTTGTGATTTGTAACAATAAAATCATGGTGGCCCTCTATTCTGATCAAAGAGAAACCCATTTTGTGCGATTGTAATTGAAATAATCGTCATTCTAGTTCTAGAAGTGCACGTAAAAAGCAAAAACTTCTGAAGGTAAGGTACAACGAAGGCTTCTTTTGGTTTCTAGAAGACTCTTCGCCATCGTATTTGAAATTTGGTCTACGTAGATCAAACCTCAATTGTCTTGAACGATTTGTCGCGCATCTTTAAATCCTTTAAAAAGCAGGCAGGTAAAGGCTGACCATTATCCTTTTGGACACGGTTTATGATTTAGAGATCCTCGTCCGTTCTTTCATTGCTGAACTTTATCTGATTCATGATGAATGAAGGCTGAGAGAGAAGTATCATGTAATGCAGCGAAAGATGCGTGATGTCTCTGGTTCTCCAAAACGTTGGGGCATGCGGAATTGCGCATTGACTATCCCGTTGGAACAGAAGAGGTGCGAGAGTACATTTCCTAGTTCTAGTCGAGAGAAATTCCACTCACTGCTGATAGTGAAGTACTGAAATTGTTAGGCAGATTTTACATTTTCCTTCTATTTCTTTCCTCCTTGAAGTAAATTCTAATCCATGGCAGGTTCTCTTAAGCATGTATTTTCCTACTCGTCTTATTTCAAACAAAACAAGCCGAGAGTGCATGTAGAAAGACAAAGTTTTTTTCACTCATCGGCCCGGCCTTTGCCAGCTTAAATTGTTCGTACGTAAGACTTCGAGGCCTTGCTCTGTCCCCTGTTGTCCAGCAGCGTCCAAAGCGAGCAGAATGAGACAAGTAGCAGCCAAGTGGCCCAAGCAAAGTTTTCCTTTTCATCTGGCTCTCGATATTAAATCGCATTTTCGCTCGTCGACCTCCGCAGTTTTCTTTTGCCTTCTCTCCTTTCAGATAGGAGAGTAGGTAGGTAGGCCTTGTGGCCCAGTCACGTGCGAACGAGTGTCCGCAGAGGTGGGGGCGGACGGATCTGTTCGAAGTGCGTCCAGTAGTAGCCAATGGGCACCGGGCCTAAGATTCGAGGGTCGGGTAGGTTGAGCTGCATTGAGCCTAGAGCCTATTCCTCTGTGCTTCCTATTTCACCATAGCACATTGGCGTGAAGCCTTCTTCTCTCCTTGAAGAAGGCCATAGAGGCCTGGAAAGAGGCGAAGCTTTCTCCTCTTAGAGTCTGTCTGGTCTTGGCAGGGCTCCTGGAGAAACCCCTGGCGCTGTCGTCGCCTTCACTTCGAAAAGCTGTTCCAGAGCGCCTCGGGGGCGAGCTTGACAGAACAAAACTTCAGAAGGCCGTCACAAAGAGAGGTGTGCCTCATCTCTTCGATTCACTCAAAAGCGAATATACTACATGGCCAGGAAGATTTGTCAATGACGAATCATTGGGCATTGTATTTGACAGAGAAGTACCTACTGGGATATAACAAGTCAGAACAATGGCGTTCAATGAGGACCAATCCTTTTGGCCTTTACCTTTAACAAACCAGAAAACATGTACTGTATTATCAAAATATTGAATTGATCAAGAAGCCGTTTGCTATTACTTTCCTTCACTACCCATTTGAGGAATATTTAAGGAGCAATAATTTGCTTTCAGAATATTTCCTCCTGAGCTAGCTGCGCTTTCATATTGATCATAATCATAACGCATCGACGAGAATTGTTGGGAGGTGGTCCAACTGTCACGGCCTTTAGTACACTTGCCTGCTGTCTTCAGAACTTGGAAAGAGACGGAGAATTCAAGGAGGGAACTGAGTTGGGATGGCAGCGGCCATTTGTACTACAATGTCCTTGGCGTTACTTCAATGACAGTTTGTAGGCTGAATGGCGTGAGGGAAGACGCCAGCGTCCTGGCTGGCCCCCTGCATGCCGCCTACTACTCACGCCCGATGCATTGCACGGCCAAACACCGTTCAGAACGGCCTTTCTTATGCAAGGCCGAGGCAGAAGAAGAGAACGCTCCTTCTAGTTCTCGCTGAAGGCTGTGGACGTACGTACGAGGTAGCCAGTATGCCAGCGCTGCTCTACCTCTTGGATGGGTTTTCCTGGGCGGCGCTCAAGACATTTGGTCGATTCCATTCCCAGCTTTCATACTTGGACTTGGTCTTCGTTGTCGTTGTTGTTGTCGTCGTCGACAACGTCGTCGCCTCCGCCGCCGTTGTTGTTGCCATAGTTGGCTTCGATGTAAGGCACGTAGTTCCATGCCTAGTCGTCCTTCGACTTCTCCTTCTCCACCACTAGGACGTCTGTCCTACAACAACCCGAAGACACACTTGCCAGTGTAAGCGAGTAGGGTTCTGACTGTAGCCGAGTTCGGTTCCGAATGTGGAAGAAGGAAGACGACGAAGCAATTTCAAATAATAGCCATGAAGAAGAACGAACAACTTTGAGAGTTGATTTTCAAGCGTGATAGGCGGTCGATTTTGTACTCGGACTTTGATAAAAAAAAACCTCGAAACCCTTTGTGTTGCTCGAAGTGATCGAATCGAAACTCCTTGTCAGGGTGGTGACGACAACCGGATACCACATTCAAGGCACTTAACCACATCTTTTGCAATCCCTACGCCTACCCTCAACTCTATTCAAACTTAAGGAACAGCTAGGCGTTGGAGCCCCTCAATTGTCTGAGTCCAAACGTGAACCTCAAGTGTCATCATCGTTTTTTCATTGTCGCCCCAAAGCGTCTTTCTCGTATGTGACAACTCACTCTCATTTGCAATACTTCACAACAAGATCATCCACACCCACCTCATCCCCATCGACCTGAAAGGCAAGGGCACAAGAAGCCTTTCCCTCGCTTGTCAATATTAGAGTTTCGACGGATTTGAGCCCCAACGATTGGAATCTTCAGCTCTTTCACGATTGTCATCATTCGTATACAATAGCTCTCACCCAACATTAAGCGCTGAAATAAACATTGTTGGTCTGTACTTGCTTCCGCCAACCTGGAAAGCCAAAACGACGAATCCGAATAGCTCACATACCCACCCTTGTGTGGCCTTACCGAAGGAACACCAATACTGCTCTCGTCATCTGCCAAAGAATTGTCTTCGTTTGGTGCTGAGATCATACCTGTGATTGGTGACCATTGGCTCGTGTCATTGCCCTGGGGCTGACTTCTTCGCTTTGCTGCTCGAATTAGTTTATCTCCGATCATCCTTGAGCTCAGACGAATTCATTTTTTACACAACCATTCAAGACTGAAACTACAAACCAAATCAACCCTGGGATTATCCTTCGCGGACAATTGGAGAAAACATTCATCTGCTTCCCTGGTAATCGAACTTCGAAGACGAATGAATAGATGGTCATTTGTGGAAGAGGCCATCGTTTTATTCCGATCCCGCGTGTATTTGTGATTGAACCAAATCTACCCAGTACAAATTATCTTCTCGGCGCATCCTGACCTTGAATGATTAAGGATAGAATCACTCGTCGTTGTCAAAATCCGTCTATTTGTCAGTGTTGACAGTTGATCGTTCAAGTGGTGCCCAGACCCAAGTGGTAAGTCAATTTAATCAATATCACCAGTACACTTTCTCAACCGAGCTATGTACAGCGTCGGCTGAAGGACTCCCAATAATTGGAAGGAAAGACGAAGTCCTGAGCTAGCGTGCTGTATGAACTAGGTAGCTGTGGGCCAGAACTTCGATAACAATAAGCAGAAATCCCCTATAGCTCTCTCTCTCTCTCTCTCTTCCTCCTTAGCCCTCCCCCTCACGTGCTGGATGTCATAACGCCAAGGTCTTTGGTCCTTTGGTCCCACGAAGACAGAAGCTATTTGTAGCATCGACTTCCTGCTCTTGTCCCTACGCTTTTCCGAGAAACAATCTTGACCCGTCGGCTGGGTCACACAAATCTGACTTCATTCAATTTGGTTTGTGGCAGGAGCAATCAAGTACCTATGGAGGTCAAAGTGGCTCAAAACTTTGTCTTGAACTTCCTTTACAATAAATTGCCCAGGAGGCGTGTCAATCTTTTCGGCGAAGAGCTGGAGACTGCGTTGCTCGATAAGTTTCAAGATCATTGGTATCCAGACAAGCCTTTCAAAGGATCTGCTTTCCGATGCCTCAGGATCACTGATCCTAATGACCCCGTTCTGAATCGGGCTGCTAGGGAGTCGGGCAACCCACTTTCTGACATCATCGAAAATCTTCCCGCTGACTTGGCCATCTGGATTGACCCGGGAGAGGTAAGTTATCGGATTGGAGAGAAAGGGTCCGTCAAGATCTTGTACTCCAAGAATGACCCCATCGTTCTCGTTGGAGATGGACCTCCCTGTAACAACGGGAGTAATGGATCCGGCTACGGAGGTATTAGTCCGGGTCTTCAAACCTCGTCTTCCACCTCCAGTGGTGCCTCCGATGACTTGAATGCTGAGATTGCCGGATTCTTGCCCTTGGACAACTTGAACGTTGCCATGAGTGCCCTGTCTTGCAACCACAACTCGTCAGTTGGCCCTCCTGTCCCACCATCAATCAACTCTCAGCAGAGCCAAGGTGGTCCACCTGTCCTGAATCAGGGCGTACACAGCACGAGCAGCAACAGCAACTCGATGAACCTAAATAATGGAGGGGCTGGAGGAAATGGACCCAACAGTAATGCAAGTGGCACTGGAAGTGCAGGTGGCGGCAACGGAGGAGGTAATAGCCATGCCTTGCATAATAATGGTCCTCCGCCTGGACTTAGTAATGGTCCAAGTGGGCTAAGCGGAAATCCGGTGGGCAGCAATACTGGGTTCACTCCATTCCAACCTCGTCCTCACCATCAACCAGTAACTTACACGGCAGGGACATTCGCCCAGACAAAATTTGGTTCCACCAAGCTCAAAACTAATGGGAAAAAGACAAACCGAATGTCTCCAACGGAGTTCTCCAATTACATAAAGCAGCGCGCTTTACAAAAACAAAACTCCGTGGGTAGCCAATACAACAGCACCCCGATGAGAATAAACGGTGCAGTGGGAAACAACGCGGGTTTTCGGCCTTTGACCAATTCCAGTAGCAACGGTTTCTTCAACCACCCCTCCCAACAACCTTCTCATCATTCTCAAGTGTCGCCTCCCACCCATCCGCATTCGGCCAATAACATGAATTTCGGCAACAGTCGCAACAATATTAATAGCAACCCCGACTCCTACTTCTTTCCACTGTTCCCAGATCGGTCTGGAAGTGGTGGTAATTCCAGTGGGAGTGGCTCCAGCAACGGTTCTATTAACAATACAATTGGATCCACCCCATCAGCCTTCCATCAGCAAAACAGTTTTGGAGGATCTTCGGCCAACTCCAGTGGGCTCACTCAAAACCGCTCTAACAATCCGTGGTCTTCGGGTATGGACAGTGACACTGAGGCCATTCTTCAGGACATCCTCAGCGTGGGACTCTCTTCAAAGCCGTCTCCATTCAGCCGTGGCAGCAGTGGGTTCTTTTCCGAGTTGAATGGCTCCTCGGACTTTGGTTCCAGTTTGGCAGGCAATCTGCTCTCAGACCGTTTTCCCAACTTCAACGACGATTCCAACAAAGGTATGCTCGGAGACACGTTGAACTCGGGTCGTGGGGGCAACAACTCGAACAACAGTTCTGGGAATGAGAAGTATCACCAACGAGTTCTAGTTGCCAATTGAGGGATCAACACAATTCTGTGTGAGCAAGACAAAACTATTCATGGGCAAGAAACACACCGGTCATAGTAAACCATCACTCTTAAACTAATGCTCCTAAAAAGTATTTTTGTATATTTTTTGGATTTTTTACCGTCCCAAGACGAGATGATTCTCTGACCATTCATAATAGTTCATGGATCAGATTGAAGAGTTGCAGGACAAAGTATCGGTTTCACCCCACCCTTTATGGCTGTTCGAATGTTTTACGACCTTGATTGCGTGTTCTGTACTCTTTTCTAATCACAATCGCAGTTTTTCTTGGAGTTTCTCGGTTACATCATGACAAGTGTAATATTTAGATCCCCAAGAGAGTGTCTTCTCTCTCCACAACTCATTTCATGTTCCACCGCCGCAAAGGCCGTTCCAAATTCCCCCCTGTTTCATAAATCTGTCGAAAACCAAACCATTCTTTGTGTTTTTCAAATGTACAATGACGAGAAAAAAAGATTAGAAAACTCCCCAGAGTAAGATTGAACCTTATCCAATGATATATATTCTTGTTCGCAAGAAGACAGTCGAATTGAAAAAAAGTTTATTTTAATATCCTGGTCATTTTTGCAGAACAATACTATACTCCTTTCTTACTTTCATTATTATCAGTTGTGTTGACGCTACTACCATCCCACCACTATTATAGCTATTGCTACTATCATTTTTATTGCTACTGATGCAAGTCATATCAAGCTCTTAGACTAATGAATTACTTTTCGTATCCTTCATTTTGTGGCTTTTGTAGTGGGGTGCGCAACCAGAAAAAATAGAGAAAGGTAATACTCCTCAAAACCAATAAAAGGAAGTTATGTTTCCTCTAAATATGATTTCCTGCCCCATTCCCTAACTTTTTGATAAGGATTATGGCGAATTTATGTATTATGGTTATTCCTATGATTACCATTACACTCGGTGAACTTGAAAACGCTTGAGATTTGTGTGGCCCTCCATTTCTGTAGTCGCCTTGATGATCCTTTTTCAGTCGATGGTCAAAGAGAATGTGTCCCCAGCTGATTTTTACCGGTGAACATTCTGACGGTCTTGCCCATCATCGCTGTCTTTTTCCCACCCAACTCAACCCAACCACGCTTTGCAGGTCTTCAAGGCCAAGTTCCACGAACACGCCCTCTTCCCGCCCCCCACTCCCACCCACCCCCACCCCAAACAAGACCGTTTGAATTTCTGGTGGTAAATACCGTCCTACGAATCATGATAGCAAATAGCGCTTTGTGGAAAAAACCAAAAAGATGATTATATATCGATAAATAGTACTCTCTATTCAAATACTATTTTCCTGTATACGTTAACCCATGCCCAAGAAGGCGAGTAGAGGCTCCAAACCCTTTGCGTTTGGGCATTATTTTCTCTCCCTCTGATCTGTTCTCTCCAATGCTACCATTTCCATGTTGTATGTAAAGTAGTTACCCAGATAGTTTTTGTAACGAGGCCCTTATTTTTGGACGGATTTCAACTCTTTAAACACCTTGTAGACACAGCACACCATAACAACAACAATAACAACAATAATAAGAACAACTATAATATAAATGATGATAATAACAAGAAGTATAGAATACAGATTAATATTTGACAATGGTCATTCCAGTTCTTCACACCAATAACTCAAACATGCCACGCTCTACATACATCCATATTTTACAAAGACCTCATCCCCTTTCTGCAGTTTTTAATTACACACTTTTGTGAATTGAGAGTAAACTTAGTGCTCCGATATTTATCCATATTTGGTAGACTTGCACTGCAAGCAAATTTCAATGTTGGTATTTTGTGGTGCGTTTTTAGTACCCCAATACAATTAAAGAGGAAAAAGAAAATCACCACACAACATTAATTCTAAAAAGAGATCTTGTGGCACAACGGCCAAAGAAACGATGGAGCAAGTGTTATGATGAAGCATTTGTTAATTTTTTACCAAACCAAAAAAAATATTCTATTCCTCTTCTAAATATATTCTAAGCTCTTACTCCATGTAACCACCCCACCAAGTTCCGATAGACAGAATGAAAGGCAGAAGGTTTCGCCATTAACAAGCACGCCCATTCCTTCTTTTCGAGTTTCCTTGCTGTACTGTTTACTAGTCGTTATGCAGTACTTCAGGGTCAATTTCGTTGCTCAAAGAGTGCACAAGACACACGATCTTTACTTGAAACATACGATCCTTTTCACTTTTGAGTCGCAGCCCATGTGGCTTTGATCATGAGGTAACCTTTGGAAAGGCCAGGCAGTCCCATTATTCAACGGTATGTAGCCCTTGAGCGAAAATTATGTCATTAATGATTCAACATTAGGGTGAAGTGTATTTGTTATGATTCGAATGTGAACTCTTTGTATGGAACAGATTAAAATGCTATTTCTTGTATATTTGTAAACCAGGAGGATTTCCACTCCCGCTATTAATACCTTAGAAAGTGTCTGAATGCTTCTATATTCTCATGAACTTCATCATTATCAACACTATCATCATTATTATTATTACTATTATCATTATCATCATCATTATAAAGAATAACATTATTGTTAGTAGTTTACCACTACTACTACTACTACTACTGCTACTACTACTCCTACCATTACTACTACCACAACAGCACACACCACTACAAAGAATTAGTATAAAGATTACTATTTACCACAAATTAATATGTTTTGCTTACTACAAACAAATATATTATACCAGAGTTTTGAAATAAATCCCTAAAATCATATCGGTTTTTACTTATTCCTCGAAAAAGTGGGCTCAATTCAAGACAGGCCTGCACAATAAGGATGTGGTTAAGCACTTTCCAATCTTCTTTCCAATCTATAGAAACGGCAGCGAACGACCCAATGAATGCATTCCCTCCCTACATACATAGAACAAACGCAACGTTCATTGTCAATAGAATGTTTCTGTGTACTTTGCACTCTTACAAAATTGGTCCCATTCTCCACTGCATGGAGCACAATAGAAAAGTGGGAGAAAAGCTTCTCTCCATTACTCGGTTCAAGTTCCTCATCAGGTCCCTTTCTCATACTTTAGCTTGCAGTGAAAGGTATTATTCAAAACTGGTAGCCTTCCTCGAAAGTGGTTGTTTTCAGAGTAGTACCTTAAGCTTATCCAATGCAAAGAGTTTGCACCGTAAGTGTGTATATATGAGTGTCGTCAAACCATTGCCCTTTTTTGTGTGTTTTTCAAGAGGCGGGTGGAATACAAGAGTTTTAGTCGTGCAATTGGCCCAATTGGCCCTCACTTCAAAAGATAAGGAGAATAACAATTTGTTTTTGAATTTGAGCAAAACATATTGATGTCCTTTTAAGTGCGTAGTTTTCGTTCTTTTTGTCTAGTAGTTATGCCTTGTCATTTACAGCTAGGCTCAAGGTCAGAGTAAAGTGAAACTGGCGTCCCTCATTGACAGTGATGCAATCATCTGGTCCACATTCCCCAACATTTCCTTGACGTTAGCGATACTACGAATCTGCCGAATTCAACTCTTCATTATGTCCATGTAGCGCAGAGCAACCGCAGCAAAGACCCCACGTACGTACCGTGTACATGTTGTGAAGCCTCCATTGGCCTACCGTCATTGCCTTATTTCATGTTAGCTTGTTGTAGCCAAGCAGGGCTGGCGACCTTCTGGCCTCCCATTCGACTCTCATCCTATTCCCCTCTCCCCCTCGGTCCAATTTCCCTTTCCAACACACAACAACATTCGTTTTGTTTCCCATTTCTCTCTTTCTGTGCCTCGTTCGTTCCTCCGTTCCTCCGATCCTCCGTTCGCTCGTTTGCTTGTTCCGTCCTTTGCAGTGATCCATGAGCTCATCTATTTGCTTGGGTGTCCCTGATTGGCTGGCCGACGAAGAGGACTTTCCTTAGCTGCCATTGGCTGTCTTCAATGGACCAACAACGTCTCTTTCACTTCTTCTTGTTCACTCTCCTTCTCCCCGTGTTTGGGAGGCAGACAGGCCAAGACCGTCGATGTCGTCTTGAGAGTGGCCGCCAAGTCAAGTTCAAGGACACGGAAGGCCATGTGTGCTGTTTTCAGGGAGACGGACGTGATAGCCAGTAAGGAGTGTGGCGAGAAGGAAAGGTCGGCAGCACATTCTAAGACAAGTCTACCGCTCGCAGTCCTGCAGGTCTCTCGTTCCGCCCACGGAAAGGCGAGTGAGTGTCTTGCTACACTCGCCCGAGGTGGCCTTGGTGGTCTTACGAAGAAGGCCTCGAATGCTATGCTGAATGGGGATGGAGAGAAAGTAAGAGGAGTCTTCCTGTGCCACGAGAGGGCTAAGACTGAACGAACGAGGTTGCATTGGGAGAGAAAGAGCGGGTGTAGAAAAGCAATCTGTTCATACATCAACTCTTGCCAAGAGGCGGCAGAGAACGAAGGAACAACGCAAGTCTTTTTTATTTGACGGGACAAACAAGACCCTTTGGGTCTAGCCCTTATGCTGCTGTCCCAGGCACCACCAGTCTTCTTTTCCTTTGTACGTAGATTGGGACTGGGAATGTGCTTGAGTAGTACTATAGAATACCACTGCCACAGTAACAGCAGCAGCACCAGCAGCAGCAGCAGCACCACCACCACCACCATCATCATCATCGTCTTCATCGTCATCATCATCATGTGATGCAGCCTCTCCTAGTAGTCTGTCCTTCCTTTGCAGTCTTCTGGGAGGGAATCGGAGAAAGTTTGAAAGACATTTCAGCCTTGGTAACACGGACAGCTCCCTCCCATAACCATTGCCTGGCTTCACTATGCACCCAGTGTAAGCACATCATAAAGTTTGGCCTCAGATTTGGCTGCACTTTCCTCCAGACTTGGCTTCTCTTTCTTTCAACCTTTCAAGGGAGCTTTAGCTAAGAGTGCAAGAACGATTCTCGTCGCATTTCTTGTACGGATTGTTTACCATGTACGTACGTACGTACGAGTACAACGCAGAGTCGACGAAGTACAGTTCGTTCCAAGTTCTTGATAACGTCGTTGCACGCTTGAGCACAATCTTCTGTCCAACACGAAGAAGCTTTCCTGTGCATTGAGCTACTTGGATAGCCAAATAGATTGGGCCCAAAATAAGGAACAAAATAATGACACGGGCTACCAAATGAATGAGGGAAGGAATCGTATTGTCAGGCGTCAAGTTGAAAGCATGATTTATTAACACCCACTCACGTCATTCTGAACAATCATAGAAACGAACACCTCCCGAGGTTCTTTTAGACTAGCTTCGGTGAGTTCAAAAGTCATTGCTTCAACATTAAACTTGAGGATATCGCTGGTCGAGAAAAAGTCATCAGTGCCACCAACTAAGAATAGCTCTTTTTCGAATTCGACCATATGTGCTCCATAGTTCTCTTTCTCCATCTCTGGGCCTGCCACCATTTTGTCGTTGTCTACGTTGAGGATTTCGGTGGTCTTTTTGAAGTAACCTTCACCTTCACCACCCACAAAGATCACTTGAAGGCCATCAGAAGTCTCAAATTTTCCACATGAGAGCCCCCGTCTTCCCAGCCTCAAGGGAGATTTTACTTCCCACTCTTGAGTGGACCAATCATAGATGAAGACTGATGTGGAAATGGGCCCACCGCCGCCTAAAACATACAAAAAGGACTTGGTCTTAAGCATCCCTGGCTCAGTTCCTTGAACGAAACGCATGTTCAGTTACCAACTAAGGTCCTCGTTTCATCCAATTGAACTATGCAGTGATCCTCTTTAGGAACAGGCATATCTGGTCCAGGGCCAAAAGTACCATTTTCGAAAATTTCAGTCGAAGCCGTTGTTCCAGCCTCTCCTTGGCCACCAGTCACCCAAATCCGACCATCGGGCAGGGTCAAGGAAGCTCCAAATCTCCGAGGACTTGTCAAAGCGATGTCTGATGGTGACCAACGGTTTTCGGCAAAATCGAACGTGTAACAAAGGTCGGTATAGACGATGCCTTCCTCATAAGGGAAGCCGCCGCACACTAAGGGCGTCGTATTGTCATTGATCACGCCTCCCACGGCACCTGTAACTCGTTTCGGATACGGGGGAGTGTTTTGACAGTTGTTCTCTTTTGTCGTGGGATCAATCAATTCAGAATGAAGATTACCAACACCCGTGGCCAAAAATATTTTACTGTCAGCAGCTGAAAAGAGAGCACATATTAGAAGTTTCTTGAAGCAAAGAGAGGTTAACATTTTGGAAAATTTTGTTCATTAGATTTCCATCATTACACTATTCGGGTCTGGCGTGAGAGACATGGGTTATTGGTTACTTCTGAGCTTGGCATGTACAAACAGTACTTATGACTTGACTCGAACAGAATTTCCCAAAAACCTGGTTAGAATCCGTACATGTTCCGACTCACCATAATTAACCTTCAATAAGGCCACTGCAATTAGGGAACAAGAGAGCAAAAGACCTTTCATCCTGTCAGACTTGAGTAGGAATGCTCATGATTAGTAAACATCAACATGAGATCGGCTCATATACAAACAAATCTGATGACTTGGCTTGGATAAGGTTTTGAGAACACCTCTCCTGCTTCGCAACTCCTCAGTCCCTTTAGTTTCCTATTATATAGGGTACACCAAGGTGTTCTGACTACTGTGAAGCACGTTGAGATTACTTGAAGCGAAGCACATAGATGTCATTTGCCTTCATATGATACGAGAACACAACTATGGCCAATTGGACACTTGGAAACGAGATTATCACAAAATAGACTAATTTTTGTAATTGATAGGAGCATTTGAAATGACGAAGAAGAAAATAATGGGTTCCAAAACAATGGTGTCGCATTACAACAACGCTTTTCCTTCAAGGATCCATCTTGTTATCGTTATCCAAGTTTTACTTTTTAAGTTGAGTTGTTTTTTGCCCTTCCTTCAACTTTGAAATATTCAGTCCTCAGCTGTGAATGAGCAATATCAACCCTTGTTTAAATTTTGTTACTTTCTTATTTATAAGAGCGTACGACTTTGAATGCAAAAATGGTCCCCTTCTTAGTCAACAACCTGGTGGCAGAAATAGTTGGTATTCCAAGAGTCATTTCTGACTTTGAAACGACAGAAGTGAGTGACACTTTCTCATTATGAGGCGTCTTGAAATTTGGTCTTTGTTGAGAACCATTTCATTTGAAGAGGGCTCGTCATAAGGGTTGGGTTCAATAATGTGTTGACATCTCAAAAAAGCCAAAATAGGCGTCATCTTACCTCCCTTTTTTGCTGATGTGTAGAAATAAAGCTTGAACCCAACTTTTCCCAGATCCAATGGGTTCATTCAATTCGAACGTATTGGATGAAATAAATCGCCCTTTCTCTTCCTCGAGATAGAAAGGTTAGTTTTGTTGATCTCTTTTTTTTTATGCTAGACACCAAATACTTGAAAAGTAACTTTACCTTTACTAACCTATACAGGCAAAAAAATTCGTTGAAATGTCTTTGATTTAGATCTTTTGCAACTGTGAATAAGCTGTCTTGGGACGGAATTGTGAGTTCAAGGTTTTGCCACTTGAGGCGCTGAATTCATTGTCGTACACTTTTAATAAAGATACCACACAAGAAAATTACTAAGCACAACTGATTTAAAGCCGAAACACTTTATACCAAACATGACGAGGCCAAGCCTATCTTTAAGGTATTTTTTCAGATTGTCTAACTTTCAGATATTGATCGCCACAGTAGTGTTTTCCAGTCTTCCGAATGAAACTAGTGGTTTGATGAATACCGCCAATACAGGGTGGCTCGAAACATTGGGCGCATGAGGGTTTTCAAAAATTGTGGAAAGTGAAAATTTACCGAATTCGTTGAAATTGGGCTCAGGAATACTTTACTTTATGACAATCATAGAAACTGCATTAATCCGTCAATAAATTAACAAGCTGGTTGCATAGATTGCAAATGGGAAAGATTAAAAGATGCTCTTTGTTGGGAGGTACCCAATCATTAATGCAAAGGACCTGAATGCCTTGAGACACCAGGCTTAACGTACAACAATAATTTCATGGAAACTTTAAACCGAAAACGAAGACTTGACTGTTTAAATTTGAACAAACTGTACTTCTGTATGACCAAAGATTTCCTTTATCAGAATCAAGAGAAATCTTTGACTAATCAAGCAAAGACTACAAAGAAAAGAGCCCAGCACAAAATGAGCCATTATTTCGACGTTTTGGTTAGTCAGAACTCAGCCCAACTTGAAACTGTTTGGCTATCCAGCTCTAACACAATGGGGCCATATTTCAGCCCAGTCTCAAACTAACAGAGCAACGCTTTAGTTGGTTTGCCAACTTTCAACTTTGATTGAAACTAACAAAAACTCAGTAGATATCATGAATGATAGCTAAAAGTTTTTTGCACTTCACATTTGACTATTCATTTGTTTTTTGTTTCACGATTTTTCTGAAGATAGACATTTCCATAAATATATTGGGGCTTAAGTCCAGGTTTTTGAGGCTCAATTGACAGTTCAAAACGAAACCAGAGATATTGGGATTACCACAACTATTGTAGCTTCTTTGCATTTGATGCAACCCATACATGGAAGACGAGAAAAGTAACTTTGCAGGAACACATCGAAAAAATCCCATGATATTTTTTGATGGAAGAATTCAAGTTTCAAGCAATGCTTGAGCATAAAAAATAAAAGGACTTTTTAACTTGTCTTAAATTAATTTCGCAATCAATTTACAAAAAGAGAGCTGAGTTGTGGTCAACCGCATTTTCATGGTTGAGAGATGCTAAAGAAGTCCCCCAAAAGGACAAGTTCCTGAACACAATATCATGTTAACAACTAAAAGCAAGTTTCTACGCCCAAAATTTGATATTGCTCATCTCGAATTTTTTGACACCCTTGGGTTGCCAAGAAAACGAAACTTGCTCTGACGAATTTTCCTAATGAAACCCCACCTTTGTAGGTTAGCAAATAGTATTTAGTGGGAACATGGCACAACTGAGAGAAAGCTCTTTTCATTGGAAGGGGTGAATGGTTGAGACTGTACAATATTCAGCAAAAGTAAGAATGGTATTTGATACTATACGTCAATAAAATATCCATGAACTTTACCCCAAACCAGGTTTAAAGTTCAGTTTTAGTGACCCTAGAGGATAAAAGCGCTTTTGGAGAGCATGTTCAAGACCTGGAAAATTCAGCTTAGTTTAAACAACTTTTCTCTATTCTTTCTGGGGCTCCTTCATTGTTCAATTTGCTTCCTTCTCATTCTTATAGGGCACATGTAGGCATTGCTTTAAGACAGACTTGGCCTAGTTTTTGGTAAAAATTCCAGATCGATCCTACATGCAAGGGCGAGTCAGATCTACCAATTTCAATTCATTGGTGGATGAGACATATTTTGAATGCAGAGTTATATAAGAACCACACACAGATTTACTGACTCCGCATGCTGGGGATTAAACTCCCAGTCTCGGTAAAGAAGTCTGCAAAAAAAAGATAGTCACCAAATTAGGTATCTCTATACTTATTACATATTGACTCTAAGGTGTACCCAATTTTTGTAGTCACCCTGTTGGGTCCTGCTACGGTGTCCTGACTGCAAACTGTGAGAGTACCAGTTCTGGTAATCTGACGACTGCTATTTTAAAGGAAGGATCATTTCGAAATTATGCTACAGTTACTTTCCCTTGCTGAAATAGTTTGAAAGGCTTGACAAAGTCCTGCACGTCAGCCCAACGACCTTGAGGAAACAAAAACAATTGCTGCTCCCACGAAAACTGCGTTCTAGTACGTAAATAGTACACAAAAAAGCCCGAGAACACGAACATAACTTCTAAGCAACAATACCTACTGTACATGCTCTTTAGAGAGGGAATCAAGCAGGTTTAGGGAGCCTTTATTTAGGCCACAACTAGACTTTCTTAGAGTTCCAAGTCATGCCAACCGGAGGCTGGGTGGCATTGTTATTTTGGTGCTGGGCCCTGGTTGCATGATCGAATTTCAAAAATCAGGGCCAAACTTTCGCAATAAACCGTCTTCGTTCCAGCCAAGCCAGGTCATGCGAAATTTTCGAATGAAAGAAAGTAGAAGACGTTTTGAATTAGCTAGGAAATTTTTCAGGGTGACGTGGCGGCAAGAGTATGAAATGGTTTCCGATGTTCTGTTGATCAGGGTGAATGTGCATACTACTAAATCGACAACGATTTGGTGGACAGTGTTCGATCTCTAAACAGCATTAAAGGGTTGGATATAGAATAGGACGGTAAGTTATTGTGGTAAAAAGCTTACTCACTACCACTAACAATCAATTCGCAATCAGTGTGCACTAATCTTCGCACCAAGAGAAGGGTGGGACCAGAAAATTGCTGTCTTGGACTTTGGGGGCCAAACATAGCACTGAGAAACGGAAGGAGCTTAAATTTCTTCGAGTGGGGCAGCAATAAAAGTCAGCTCGTCTTGATTGAACAACACTCCCTATCCTTCTTTATGGCTCAAGTTTCATGGGAAGTTTTTGAAGAGAGAAAGACAGACGCTATTAGTTCTGGGTAGCCAACCAGCCAGATTGGTTGGTTGGCTGATGAAGAAATAAGGCTGGACCTGCAGCACGATTTTTTCCTGCTCTTTTTGCAATACCCTGAATGCTTCCAATATCTAGCAAGATCCTGATTGCTCCTGAAATTGTTGGTGAGCACCATTACAAATAAACGAGGCCAATCTCTTGTCCTGGTGGGGAAACACTACCGTTGGAAGTTTCCCGACAACTCTCCTCGAACTTGCAGTATGGGACTCTTGGTTGCCACGGCGGTCTATCTCTCTATAGAGACGGTTTTGCCCTACCAGGATCTTCATCCTTGTCAAATGCAGCCTAGAGTGAGCGAGCCTCTTGGCCCAGGCCTTTAGGCCTTTCTTTTCATTTTGATATGACCTTGAAAACTAGAACGATGGAGGAGAGTCCCGTTTCGAAGTCTCCCTTCCTGCTGTTCAGTCGTCTTCAAGATTGAATCGGACAAATACCATTCCTCCCGTTCTTCTTGACGAAATATGCTCAAATTTTGTTACCTACATAGTAGACATCTCGGGCTGTTAGGGGTTTTTCCTCCCAAATGCTTAATGGCAGGGAAGTGGACTTTTACGGTTATCATGATCCACGGACGACGATACCCTGGACATAATTAACGCCGCCAGATCTGCCCGAATAGTATAACGGAACGTTTGAAAATCATTGAACTCAACCCCCCCCGCCCCACCACCACCACCACAAATTGAAAAAATCTCAGTCACGTTATCCAAGCCAGGCAGATTCACTCGCCGCAACCATTCAAAATCATAAGGAGGAACATTGCAAGTTTTAGCCTGTTGGTAGAAGAATTCTGTAGCCTCATTGAAAGGATGGAGGGTAAACCCGATCCAAAGTAAGACATAAATCATCGTTTTAGACCGTTTCTTAGTGAGATCAAAGCCTACCAGGGTATCCGACGACAATTGGAAAGACCTCCAGTTCAATTGCGACCTCCATGCATGATCATATGACAAAGAACTGATTCTCGTACAAGAACAAAGAGGGATGGATGATCTTTAGATTTGCTCGTTCCCTGTAATCCAAATTCCTCGGATGTCCCAACTCTTTGAATTCAATGAGGAATGATCTTTAAATGTTAGGTGCTTCCATTTTTTTACTTTCCGCGCGCGGGGAGATAAAATAGTGTCACAGGGCCATTCGGCCACTCTGAGGCAGCTTGGACTATATTGAGCTGTTACATGTATTTTTTCCTTTTATAGCACGACCATGGCCTTAATCATGAATGTCATAGTTTTGAATCAAAGAATAAACTCTTTGGCACACATTTCATTCAAAAAATATTGATTACACAACCCATGAGCCAAGTATCTGCTTTTTAAGTTTGCGTTGTTAAATCTACTAGCCGACTCCTCTGTGGTTCGTACTACCACAGTGGCAAAGCCATATTTTTTTCAGGCAAGTAAAAATACTTTTTTGGATGAAAAGTGTACCAAAGAGTTTATTTTTTGATTCAAAACCATTATATTCATGGTTAAGGTCGCGGTAGTGCTAAAAAAGGAAAAAAATACAAGTAACGGCTCAAGCTAGTTCAAGCCGCCTAAGAGTGACCGAACGGCCCTGTGACACTACTTCTTCTCACCCGCGGAAGGAAAAAAGGAATCACGTAACCTTTCTAGATCATATCTTATTGGCTGATATTTATTTGCCATCAGGGATGGCATGAGATCATCAAGGATATGTTCTTGGGACCTCCTGATTAATGAAGGAAAAAAACTATTAATTATCTGACTTAAACTGTCGCAAAATGTTGCGTTCAATTCTTGACTATTGTCTTTGACTGCAAGGCTATTTTCCTCAAGTGTTTTTGTTTATTCACATCCCTTGGGAGTTCTGTCCAAATCGTTCCAAGTATTTGTAATGGGCGACCCGGAATGGGTTCCACTTTAATCAGCTATTTGCCTTAGCTCTTGTGTTTTGTGAGTGGGAGACCAGTTTGAGATTTCCATTAACATTTGCTTTCCATGCACGGTTTGTCATGACAAACCGTGCAATGGTTTAAGATGAGCTTCTCTTATGTCCCCCTTAATAACTCTCCCACATTGACCCAGTTGGAGATTGACGGATCACAACACTCATCCATTGCGTCCATTTCAGATTCGTTTTTATGAATGGTAATAACTCTAGAGAAATTTCAAACATTAAGGAAAACATTAACCCTGAATGACTGATTTAATAGGTAAGCCAGGGGTACCGCAATTGCTTCCCGCACATTTTTAGCATCTTAAGTGATATGTGTGTTTTCAAGTTCTTCAATGCCCTCGCATATTGCAGCGGGTTTGTATTCATGTTAGCATAGCTTCCCTTAACTTGTGTACTTTGGTCTAAAAAGTTGCAAGATTCTTGTGCAAACATTTGTAAGACAATATGAGGAAGTTGCACATTCTGGGTAAAGTTCGAAGCAAGAGATTGCATTCATTCTATGAAACATTAGTTAAACTTAGATGCCAAACCACTTTGAGTATTAATCTTGGGATTGGTGAATCGGAAACTTTCTGAGCTTGGTATTTGAAACGAACTCTGAAAAGGAGCCCTCTGGATAAAAGTTCACTGTGAAAGAAAACAGCTTTTGAGTAGAATAGAGGGCAGTGTGGATGTATGGACGAGCGTCAATCTTCAAGGTTATTTCAAAGTGTTTGGGTGGTGTCACGAGCAAGCTCACCAACGTCCCCATGCTTGGAGGGAAACACCTGTCCCGTCTACGAGAGATTGAGTGAGGTACACAGGAGGAAAACGACAGCTTAACCACAAGGATATTTGGCCAATGTTTCCTATAACTGATCATCAGAGACTAATCTTCCTAAACAACCACAGCAGCTGTCGGTCTGATATCTTGGCTCGGAGGCCACCGGGACACTATCAGGTGGTAATGTTTTACCAGTTATGCCATAAGGATGGAGGGAGCGCATACACCCCACTCATTTATCGGCGTCTCCTGCCTATTGCCTAGAGCAGGATACTGGGATGCAGTCATCTCCTCTCATCTCGCCACAGTGGTTAAATAGCCTAATCAAGTTTTGAGAGAAATACGCGATCCCATCCTGGCATTTTATTATATCTTGCAAATACATAAGAAACACTTTTGATCTTATTGCTTTACTGAATTATTGCTCCCATTAAGCGCTTTTATGCCTCAAAGTTAACAAGATTCATTTGGATATTTCTGCCAACCTTTAGTAAGGCTTTTCAACCACCGTGTCAGTTGTCTCAGTGGTGAGACAGGACGGGTAAGCCAGAAATCCAGTGACTGAGCAACTCAAGAGAAAAAGAGAAAGAGTCAGCCTAGGATGGCCAAATCTACAAAGCATTTGAACAGCTCTTCTGGGAGGTGTTGATTGGACACAGATTGGTCCAATTCATATCATTTAGTTTATGTTGACTTTGAGGGGAGGTGAGGGGTAATAGAATATAGGGGTGTACTAATGCAAGAAGTAATCAATCAATTTCTTTCAGATCTTGGAGAGTCCTGCTCTTATTCTGGACACCCTGACACCACACCAACGCATCGAAATTTGCAGCCAGCGCTGCTAGTGCTACATCCTTTTGATTTCTCTAGGACAAGCTGTCGTATCGTATCGACAACAGCTGTGATTGTTGTGGAAGATTAGTCTCTGATGATCGGCTATAAATGTTTCCTACTTTTAGTTTAATATACAACGTTCGATAATCTGAGTGCTTTTTGATCCTATTAACTCTATTAGTAACGCTACTTGTCTCGCCACAAAGCCGATGTGGAGAACACCATAGTACGAAACATGATTCCCAAGCATCTCTCCCCTACCCGTATCTAAAACAATCATCAAGCCGTAAGAGTATCCAGCAATCCAAAATGGAGACCCCCATTCACATAAAGCGGGTTCCTAGGCCCACCCTTGAAATTTTCGAGCGCCAGTTGGAGTCTAAAGCCAAGCCATTCACACAATCTTTTACCCTGCCCATTGGCTCCGAAACATTGGTGGACCTTATTAATCTGGGAAAATCTTGCCGCTCGGCGGCCACAGACTATATAAACTCGATCGCTATAGAGACGTCTAAAGTACCGGATCAGATTTCAGCTGTGTGGCCAGTGCTGCCAGATGTGGTGATTTATCACCAAGCTGGTGATTTTTCAAGTAATCTTCGGACAAAATTTTGCTTCTGAAGATTGGTGATTTACAGCAAAAAAGTATCTCGAAATCTGGTGATTTGGAAAATCCGAAAAATTCCACTTTGGTTGGCTATGGTTGGCTAAAATAGGAAATCTTTTTTTTTAATAGTACACAGGTTTGAAATAGATTGTAAACATATTACATACCACCTGCTTATGTTTTCCATCAATCTGAATAAGCTCTTTTATCTTTGCAACTTTTAAAAGATACTCTAATTCAAATATTGGAATTTACTTCTGTTTGATTAATGAACTTCTCCTTTAAAAATCAGGCAAATTTTGACATTTTCTCATGATTTTGTGGTAAATGATCATGAGGTGGATGGTTAGTTTTGAAAAAATTGAACTCTTACTTTTATGAAACTTGAAAACCAACTAGAATCAGGGCCTCAATCAATTGAAAAAAAGAAAGTATAGTAGTTCAGGAGGTCAGGTCAAATCCCAAGCCATTTTTCTCTTACGCAAACTCTGAAAGATAAAACACCCTGAAGGGCCCTTTGAGGTCAATGGGGAAGCCATAGGCAATGTAGAGTTTACCACCAACATCAATTTACTTGGAGATCAGTTCTCTAGTGTGTTTTCAACTCCAAAGAGTCTAGGAGCAACAGCCCATTACTCTAATGATGAGTTTGTTGAGATTGGCAAGGCTCGTCAAATTGATGATCTTGTAGTCTCAGATCAAGATGCTTTAGAGGCCATCAGGGACATGAGACCCTCGAGCTCTCCGGGCCCTGATGGTGTGACATCTCAGTTTCTGATGAGATGCTCACTGGTTTTTGCTCCTGTTTTCTCGTACTTGATGTGTTTCATCTTGGATCTGGGCAATTTTACCTCTTCTTTGAAGCTAGTTCATGTTGTTCAAAGTTTCAAAGTTTCAAAGGGGGAAATAAGCCGCTCCCCAGTAACTATAGGCCGTTTTCTCACACTTCGAATATTGCGAAGGTGTTTGAGAAGATCATAAAGTTCAAACTTGTTGCATTTCTTGATATTCATGAAGTCCTTCCTCCTAGCCAGCATGGGTTCCGAGCATATTTTAGCACGTTGACTCAACTGATTGAACATATAGAACAGATTATTGAGAAACTAGAGAGCCTTGAGTCGGTCGATGTTGTCTATCTTGATTTTGCCAAGGCTTTGGACAAGGACGATCATGGCCTTTTAGTTAACAGACTCCAAGAGATTGGGATCCAAGGCAAGGTTCTCAATTGGTTTAGAAGTTTCATTTCTGGTTGGAAGCAATCGGTTAAGGTTGAGGGATTCCTTAGTGACATACATGATGTCAAGTCAGGTGTTCCTCAGGGCTCCATTTTGGGTCCTCGCCTTTTCATCATCTTCATTGCTCCGCTTCAGAAGCTTGGTAGTAGTAGTGTCAGTATCTCTTCCTATGCTGATGATACAAAATTGGTAGTTGGTAGGAATGGTCAGAATTCCGGTTGTCTGGTAGAGGTTCTAGACCAAATCTACTGTTGTGTTGCTGCGAGTAACATGGCACTGAATGGAATGAAATTTCGCTCAATGAACTTTGGGTCGACGCCATTAGACACTCCACTAATAGATGATGAAGGTAAGGACATTGAGCAGGTCTCATCCATGAAGGATTTAGGTGTAGTCCTCCAAGATAATGGAGAGTTTGATAAGCATATCCAGTTGAATGTTGGTAAAGCTTTTCAAACATGTGGTTGGATATATCGCACGTTTAAGTCCAGAGATAGTATCACGATGCTAACTTTGTACAAGTTGATTGTTCAGCCACATCTTGAATATGCCTCTCCCATTTGGGCTCTAATTAGTTCAGCAGGTTTGCAAAAGCTTGAGCAGGTCCAAAGATGTTTCACTAGGAACATCACAGCAATGAGAGAGCTCTCGTATTGGGAGAGACTAAAAAAGTTGGGATTGCAGAGTATTCAGAGAGGGTGCAAAAGGTATCTGATTTTGTACGTTTTTAAAAGCATTCATGAGCTTTATCCCAACCTAGGATTTAGGGTCAATGCCAGTGACCGTAGAAGCTTAACTTGCGTTTTGAGAGCACCTTCAAGCCCTCAAGAATCCAAGCTAGTTATAACAATGAAATCCAACTCTCTTCGCAATTCCTTGGCCTCCTTCATTGTTCAATTTGCTGCCTTCAAATATTCGTAGGGAGTATGTACAGTAGGCGTTGATCCAGTAGCAGGATTGAAGTCAGACTGGGACAAGTTTTTGACTCAAATTCCCGATCAACCTAATATTCAAGGGTTAGCCAGATCAGCCAACTCTAATTCATTGGTCGATCAATTAATATATAATAAAAGTTATGTTAAATGAATAAATTTGTCATCTTCAACTGCTGGGATTCCAATTCCAGTAGCGGTAAGGAAGTCCGCAAAAAGAAAACAAAAAGACCATTTCTTAGCAAATTTTGGCCAGCCCTATTAATTGAACTCAAAAATGAACTTATTTCTTTGATCCTTTAAANTCCGCAAAAAGAAAACAAAAAGACCATTTCTTAGCAAATTTTGGCCAGCCCTATTAATTGAACTCAAAAATGAACTTATTTCTTTGATCCTTTAAACTCCACCATGTAGACCAAGTTTCAACGCATATTTTAATTAATAGCGTTTGGCTCCCAAAATTCTTTTGTGCCTGTTTTATGGTTTTAGGAGATGTGAGCAACATGAAAAAAGCCCGGGCTGTCATGTGAAAACTGCGCTATTTAGAGTAGATTCATCATAGATTTATTAAATCACTGACTTCTAGAGATGACTGCGAACGGAAGCCAAAATTTTGTACCTCCTAAACCGTTCATCTGACTCCAA
This sequence comes from Tigriopus californicus, assembly GCF_007210705.1. Classification (NCBI taxonomy): domain Eukaryota; kingdom Metazoa; phylum Arthropoda; class Copepoda; order Harpacticoida; family Harpacticidae; genus Tigriopus; species Tigriopus californicus. The sequence goes on along the minus strand of NC_081440.1, from coordinate 10,713,600 downwards.
ATAAGCACTTGATACAACCACAAAATCTGTTTGAATATATGAACTTAGCCACATTTGAGCCCAAACATATGCTTAGGGAACTCGGGAAACATGGTCAAAGTTATGTAGTAAACACTACATAAAATTCAAATTTTCGGCTTGCACTTGTGGTCAGCCACATAAGCTTTGGACAACATAACTTTGAAACGATCTACATTGCCAGTTCATTCATAACTTTTGTAGCTCATGTTGATCAATTATCACATTGTATTTACGTCGGTTACTCCACCTCAGAAGAAGCGTCGAAACGGACGATATGGAAATCTTGGTCACGATTTTCTTTCTCACATTTCATACTCCGCATCCATTTTCTAATGGTTCTGGGTCCGGGCAGGCCTTTGGCAAACTTAGCCCTCACATATAAATAGCTTTTCGTCGAGTAACCATACAGAGTCAAGGCAAAACGTCGCAATTCGGGTGGGTATTGCTTTCGGCTCACTTTGCTCTTATCCGCATTTGTCAAGAACCGCAATAACACTTCAGAGAAAGAACCGGTTAAAATTTGCAACTCGGCTGTCATGTCATTCGTCAACGATTTGGACC
>NC_081440.1:10704722-10712982 GCF_007210705.1 Tigriopus californicus | reverse complement strand
CAAGCAGGTTTGTAGTTTTTCGTTTTTAGATTTCATCGTAGTTTTACTTCGCCTAACATTTTTGAGCTTCCTTTTGAGAGTAGCAATGCGTCCGGCTTGCTTCTTGACCTTGGACTGCAATCTCAGAGTGGTTCGCTCCCATGTTGCTAAAACCTCTTTCTCTCGATATTCTCGCTCGTACACTTTTTGAAGGTGATCCCGGGCAATCTGAAGCTCCTCTTCACGATCGTGTAGGAGAGATGTCAGGGATTTAAGCTTGGGACGTAGCCAAAAGGGATCGTCCACCAAGCCATAAGAGTGATCAAGAGCAATTTGATGATTTTTGACAAGGTCATTGGGCACCGTATCCTCCGACTCGGCCTGATTTACTGAATCCTTATTCTCTACTGAAGATCGCAGATGTTCACATGAACGTGTTAGCGTTGGTCCTAGAAAGAATAAGAAAAAAAGTTAAAGGGATCTAACTGTACCTTGATTCCTCTGCTTACCCGCCGCAATGGTCCGAGATTCCGGAGGCACGTTTAAGATACTTGGGACGGCCGATTTCTTCAGGAACCTGCCTCGTTTTCCGTTGTAGAATAAGTGGGCCTCGAAATGGTCCGAGCATAGACGGGAGCGGGATGAAGGCATCCACTGAGGTCTTTGAATGGCTCGAATCCAGGCATTGAACCTGCCCAGGTTTTTCGTTCGGCTGGGAAACTTGTGCCATGATCTTCGCCGCTCTGGCTCTTCAAACTGTCCTTCAAAGTTTTTACACCGAAAAGCGACGCATCGCACCATGATGAGGTTCTGTTGGGCACTTGCACTTTCTGTTTGGCCTGTTTCTGTTCATTATTATTATGGCCATTTATGGTTTGTTGAGTGTCCGCTTCTTGGGCTACTTGACACAGCTGACGAGGCTTTTCTCGATCACAAAGCACCCGGGTGCCCCAAAGAGTTCGTATAGGGCTTGTCAAGTGAACGCGTTCATCAGTACCTGATTCCATGGAGTAAAATCGAAGGCAACATGCCCCGCCAAAACGCACTGTACATGCATGCATTGAATTTTGACAGTTATTCTATTTTACATTCTTGTGTAAGTAAAGAGCATTGTAGCCAATCTGATAGTGCGTTAACCGATTAACACCAGACATGTTCATTTTGTTGGGTTTTGTAACATAGTTCCCTCAAAATTACTCGATTATTGAAAATTCAATGAGCCGATACTGCAACTTGACCGTTATGTTTGTTTGTCTTTGTTCTCCCTCCCCAAAATGCCTAAATCAGGGTGCCAGACCACATTTTTCCTTGAATTTCATTCACTTGACATGCCTTATATAGGGCCCCCTCTAGTTCAGTAAGCTCGTTCTTTTTAGCTCTCAAATTCATAGGAAATGAGTTGGACCGGTCGGTTTGCTCGAATGTTTTCTTTAGAGGGGACTTCAATTTTATTTCAGTTTATCTTAATCCAAATTTAACATGATTTTCAAGGACCAAAATAGAGCGTTCTCTTTTAAAACCAGGCTCTAGAGCACGTTCTTTGTGCTCTCAACCCACGCGAGGGTCATCCTTGTTTTTGTTGTGATTAAATCAACCAATCAACATATATGACCTGGGTCACAAAATTTTATGACAGATTATATTTTTGATAGAATCTGATGAAAACAACACAAACTTATCATATTTCAATAAAAAAAAAGAATCGCCCCAATCAGCCCTACATTTGGGTCTCATCCTATGGGTTGTTACGCATGGATACTCCAAAAGTAAAATTCTAAGTCTATTTGAGTGATAAAATAGCGAGTAAATCTTAGGTGATCAGAGAGATTGGTCAATGCTAGTGATATAAGTGTAGGGAAATAAGTGGAAGTCCCTATATTGAGAAAGCACACTTGAAGAGCGTACGAGTACATGCAGGTTGTGATCTTTTTGTATTTGGTTCAATGAGCAACCGTGAGACCAATTTCAATAAGAATATCTAATATCTAATATCAGATGTAAACAGTCTAAAACTATAACAGTCTAATATCTTGCAGAACAATATCCTTTTTCATTGTGAGGAGGTAGCGCCCCCTGCATCGTCTAGGTGCTGATAATTTCAAAATCTTTAGGTGCGGGCAAACCAACATAGAAACGAGAGAATACGCTCTAAGATGCCTGATTTTATCGAGGGATTATGAAATAAAACAATTTACTCAAAAACTTGTTTTGGACGTATCTTTGACATTAGAATTCTGCTCTCTGTTTGGACACTCATTTCCTGTAAAATAATCAGTCTTTTGCCGATATAATAATTTATTTCTTTTTTTGAAAGAATTTCAGGAGGGTACACAAGAAATGTAAATACTGAACAAATATGACCAATAAAATGGAAGGTTTGAAGGGATGGGTAGAAAACAAAAAGGTTTGGTTGAAAATTGTGCTTAAGCATCAAACCAATTGTTTCAATTTGATGTAAATTCGCCATTTACTTCACGCATTGTGAGTGACAATTTGGAACGTGTAGGGCGAATTTCCAATTCTTAACTCTACTACCATATTTCCAAGAAATCAGAGACAAAGAGAGCTCTAACTTTAATCAATGTTCTGGAGCCACTGGTGGAATCTGTTCGCGTAATTTCCCACCGTCGATGAAGAGCGTTGAGATGGCGTAGCCATTGCCCTAGCATCGCTGTCATACTCATCCGTGAAGTCTCCAATCAGCGAGAAATCATCACCATCAGGTGAGAAGTGGGCCTGGAAAGAGCATATGCTTTCGATTGATAATGAAATCCCTGGTCCCGGCAATCAATCGGGGGGCAATACATACATGAACATGGTTCTGATAAACTAAGGAATTGTCGGGGGCGAATTCACGTTCACAAATCGGACACCGTAGCCGGGCAGGAAAGTGATCATCGACGTGATCTCGCAACTGGCTGGGGGTAATTCCAGAGAAATCTTCTTGACAAACTGGGCAGGTCAAGACCTCCTCTAAAACGGGCACCGGCAATTCAGCATCATGGTTCGTTGATGTGGAATCATTCCTGGTCGGTTCCTAAATAGGCAACACGGAGAGGAACCTTTGTCTGGGCATGAGCTTCACTGAGAATCGTTTAATAGCTAACCTCTGGTTCATCCTGTTCCTCAGCCCATTTCATCAATTCGGCCAAGTCCGAGCGATCTAAGGCCTCAGACTCTTTGTTGACAGGTTGGGGCATGAGAGGAGTTGAATAATCTGTTTCAATGGGCTCAATTTCTGTAGAAATGAAACCACCTGTGTACATCTTCTGCATTAGCATATCGACCGTCGTCTCGCCATGATTGTGGTCTTTCTTATCGGTTTGACCTGCTTCATCTTTGGACTCAGAAGCATTTACTAGAAAAGCGTTTTACAAATGTACCTTTAACTGAAAAAGGACACTTAAAGACAGACAAATATATGACCTACATAGTGTCTTCTCAATCTCCGAGGCATTCATGAAGTTTGTGGAAGAAGCCACGGAGGGACTGTAGCTCGCCAATGACCTGAAAAAAAAATGTTTTGGTATAAAAAAGTCTGTAAATTGAAAAAGGGAGCCAGAGCCAATTTGTCCTTGCCTCAATTCGTGGAAATCATCCCTTAGGACTTTTATCTCCTGGGCATGAATTTCCGCACTTTCACGTAATCCAATTTGAAGATCTTTAACCAATAACTCCAGCTCTTCGATCTTGGTACTGGGTACTTTGGTCGCAGCTTCAGTCACGGTCGCCGACTTCGTCAAGTTGGTTTCAACGATTTTTTGACTCTTTTCCATGGTTTCCTAACGGGTTGAAGATATTTTCCTCCTTATGAGAGCTGATACGCGGTGGACTTTATTGAATATCTCCTCACCAATTGCTCTTTGGCTTCGAATAATTCTTGTTCTATTTTTGTTCTTTCGGCTGCAGCTAGAGTTTTCATGTGCTCAAAACTCTTTTCCAATGCTTCTTTTTCCATCTCAAGGTTCTCATGCCGATGTCCAAGGGAAGACAGGCAACCTTCCAGAGTCTCAACTTTGGCCTCGCGTTCGCTCAGGGTTTCTTTCAAGGCGTTGACCTCTGACTGGATCTGTTGCAGGAGGAACTAGTTAGAAACGGCTAGGTACCTAACAAACATTTCCTGGTTCCACCTGGTCTTTTTCTTTGGCCAAGGCTTGGATTTCACTCGTAGCCATTTGTTTGGATTGGGTCAAGGCTGTAAGCATGGACACGAGTTCCTCGATTTTAGCCTTGGCCCGGCTCAAAGATGCATCGGTTTGTTGATGTTGAGATTTCAGGTTGGCCTCAACCATTCGGGCCATGTCTCTTTCCTGTAATTCAAGTCCATCCCAAATGTGAAAAAATTAATTAGACCAGACCTCCCACGATACCGCCTGAAAATCCTACCGATTTGACGAATTCGGCTTCCCGTTCCAACACCTGGCATTTCTTATGGTAATAAGCCAGATTTCTCTCGAGTTCCGCCATCCGATCCTGGTTCATTTCATCCACACCCACCTTTGACAACGAACGCAGCGACTGCACCGACTCCGATCTCGATTCTTCGGCCACCTCAATGGGCCCCTGGTCCGCGGTCACCTCTAGGGCCTCTTCCGGTTGATTGTCCATGGGCAATGGGCCGAGATGAAAGGCTAACGAGGCTCCAACACATTGGCCGGTCCATTGAATGAACTGAAACTGGTAATATTGCGGGTCCCGGGGCAGACTAGCGGCGGGAAAAACCACGTGGAACTGGGGCGGATCGGTGGACACGGGGACTTTTAACACCGCCTGATCGGCCCGCGTGTGGGTCAGCCTGAACAGTCCAATCCAGCCTCCGGTTTGCCAATCCAAAGTCTCATCGTTCAAGGAGAACCTTACGAGCAAATCCTGATCTTCCGGGAACGAGGTGGGCACGTCGTGGAACAACACCTAAAATGGCGAATACGTTTCCAGGGGCGTGAGAGCAGAGAGAGAGCCTAACCAGCGATTCAAAACCCGGGTTCACCAACCTGCGAGTATCGAGATTGGGTCATAAGGGGTGAGGGGCGGATGGGACCCAGTTCCTGACCCGTGAACGAGCTATCATCATCTGCCTCGCGGATGGGAGTCTCGGACTCGCCGGGGAGGTGGTCGAGGATGGTGAAATCCCCGTCGGAAATCGAAGGTGAGGCGGGTTGATCCGTGTTGTGGTTGGCTGCTATCACTGGATCCATGGTCGGATTTGAGCGGAGGGCTGTCAGCCCCGGACACAACTTCAAAGAGAGAGAAACGGGCGGAAAAACGGAGAGATGAGGGATTTGAGGCCCGCCTCACTCAGCTCAGATTGATTCTAGTGCAGAACTTCTGCGTCGCAATTTTCTTCTTCTTGTTATGAAGAGGTGACGTCAGTTCAGAGTTGAGCAACCCGGAATGTGGCCTGCCCGTCCCACTGACATAAGCTCGGATAAGCTCTATTGAAGAAACGATTTTGGTGTTCTGGTTGCGTGATGATCAATTTGGAGCATTGCGTTACGGAATCATCACTGCCATCCTCAACACCCTGATTCATCCACAGAAGATCACGAACTTTTTTACCCTTGCCTTACATGCGACTCGTTTTTTTTGATTAGTTACGAATGGATTAAGTAAGGCTCTGTATATAGAAGAGTATAGAAATGAGACCAGCCCACCATAGCAAGTTAATTTGAATTCCTTTCCCAACAAAAAGATTGCTTGGGCCCCCAGATCCAAACCAAATGCATTTACATAATATTCTCTGATTCTACGTGTCATATACGGCTTTAGCTACCCTTCAGGCACCCTTTAACGTACTTCTCATGTTTCAAATGCCAGTTGTTGAGCCACTTTTTATATTTCTATTTAAAAATACCTAGTTTGAATATGGTGTTGCTGCGATTGCAGATAAGGATGCCTGAGGAGTAACTTAACCCTTAGAACTAACTCTTAAAGCACAAAATTTACAAAAAATGTGTTTGGTTTGGATCGGGGATCCATGTAAACTTAATGTTTTGGAATACAATTGAAAGTTCAAAATTAATTTCAATGGTGCCATGTTGCTCTTGTTATGTTGAAAGCAACCAGCGACTCTAAAGAGAGGAAATGACACGGCTTTCCCCTAACCGCCAACATAAGCCATTGCGTTGAATTAAGACAGTGACTCTAGTATCAATAAAACAAGATTATTCATACTACATAGTACATTAAAGTGTTTTTAATTAAATAATGATCTCCTTGATATACAACTCCGGCCATATACTAAATATTTCAGAATTCATTTTGAAAGTCAGAAGATTAAATGAAATGCCCATGAACATCAAATTAATAAAAAACAATCAAATTGTCTTTCAAATCATTGAAATATTGCGTAAAATTGGCTTGAAAACACGCATCAATAGAAAATCAATGAGAATCATTTCACCAATTGGTGAGGAACTTGCACTAACAAAATATAAAAGAAATGTGTGGAATAGGCAATAAAAGTGCTTGTACTTAAAGGTTAACACATTAGAATATCTGGGATGGACAATTGATACTTTTGTTTTAATCCACACATTTGACAAAAAAACATCAGGCATTGGTGAAAAATGAATGAGTTATCTTTTTGTAGAGTTAAAGTTTCTACTTATTATCTACTTTTGCATAAAAGGCAGCCATTATTTAAGGGGCACAGAGTAATACCAAAGTACAGTAGACTAGATCTCAATTTGAACTTTGGACTCCAATAAATTGTGTTTCTTGCAAAAGCTTCCAAAATTAAACAGGTGCTATATCTCTTAAAATTATTATTCCATGATTATGAAGCATCCATATGAGTTTCAAGAACAATATGTTGCTCAGAGCTACAGTATGTCTACTTTTGGATTGAGGGCCATTCCCAGAGTGAGAACCATAGTTTCATAACAAACGCGTCAAATTACTTGAAATTTGGCCAAGATGTTTCTGAAGCAATTTTCTACAAATAATATTATTAGCAAAAGAGTATTGACTGATTTCGTTTAGAGCAAATTCTTGCTTTATCAAGAAAACCTAATTAGCACTTTTCAGTTGTTGTACTTTAAGACATGTTTAAAGTCATTTTATGTTTATTTTTATGCCTGGTTTTAAGCACATACCATCAATGGTTATGAAAATGATATTAGTCACATATTTTGTTCAATAAATTATGCCAATGATTGGCATTCAAAAATTTCAGCAGCAAAAGCTTAGGCCATACTTGGCGGGAAACGTTTGGTGATAGCAAAAAAGTGGCGTTTCCTTGCTTTAGTGTCCTTGAAGTAACAAAGGTGAGGGGTTCATGAAAATTGTCAGGGTGTGCATCAAAACCATCCATCCAACGTAATACCACGTTTTGGTAATCACGCAACTAAAGTACCAAAATCGGACTCGAAAAGTCCGTTTGAGACATACGGCCAAGTTATCTGCGATAACTCTGTGAGTCTGCTAGGTCAGTGCTGCTGAACAGAATAAGAAAAGGAACCAAATGACCAGTTATAGAAATGGGTTCCTATTTAGAAAAATACAAAGATGAGCTGAACAAATCGAATTATTTGGACAACAATAGCGATATGAGTGAGTAGTAATCTTAATTGCTACAAAGCAACATGCCATGCCATATTGACATGTCATTATAGGTGCAGAAAATTGTAATTCTCATTTAATTTGCCATGGTATGGTGCTGGGGCGAGTTTGGACTCAAGTCCGAGAGCAGTTGAGTCTTTTCCTCGATTGTGGAGAAATTGCCCGGACTCAAGTCTTTTGGAACAGACTCGAGTTCGGACTTGCCTTTAAAACGATTCAATTTTTTTCCTAGAATTTCGCATGACGAATCTTCTTGCTAGAGCTGACTCTTGAGTAACTCTTTTTGCTGAGCTCAAGCCCGGACTCGGCGAGTTCAGGAAAAAGTCAAAATTAGAGGGCCAGTCAAAATATTAAATGACTCGTACAAGTCCGACTTCTGCCGGACTTGCCCTAGCACTTGCATGAAATATTATTGATTCAGTTCGACTGCACTATTTTCCCCCCTCAAGTGATTGTAAACAACCTCAAGTTGGAGCAAGCACCTAGTACAATGGGACCTTTTGGGTTTTTATTACTTGCTGAGGCAGCATTCAAAGCCCAAAAGAATGAAATAATTGCAGATTAAATTGATGGTTTTGCAATTATCTGTGTTCCGTCCACCAGCCAGGGGTGAAAGGTCCTGACTTATTGAATTCCCGTGGTGAACGGAAACATGGAACTCCTGACCCAAGCACTAGGTAAAAATACCTTGATAGCTCTCAAAGATGGAGAGCACCTAGTA